>NC_134360.1:25627756-25737756 GCF_048569485.1 Anomaloglossus baeobatrachus
ACAAAAATTTCTGCTAGACTAACAGTTCATCTATTGTGCAGTGGCTTTCTCCTTTCTCCTCCTCTTCTGACAGTTCGCAGGTCCCTCTTTCCTGGCTGTAGTTCGACAGCAGTGCAGTCAATTCAGCGCTGGGCTCGTGAAGGGTGTGAATTTTTTTTCTCCAAAAATTAATAAATTGAAGTCTGGGGAAAGGGGTTTTCCAAAACTGGAATAACCCTCTAAGATTAAAAATTAAATTTAAGAATTTGTCCACAGTTAGGATCTGACAGTTCGCAAGTCCTTCTTTCCTGGCTGTAGTTCTATACAGCAGTGCAGTCAATTCAGCGCAAGGGTGCAAAAATAAGTTTTTCAAAAATAAATTGGGAGCGGTTTAGAATACCCTTTTGTGATAAAAAAAATGGTAGAATTTGTTTGTCCACCGTTAGGATCTTGAATGAAAAATTGTCTGCCAGTTCACAAGTCCCTCCTTCCTGGCTCGAGTATAACAGTGCTGCAACTAATTCAGTGCTAATCTCATGGAGGATGCGAAAAGACGTTTTTAAAAATAAATAAATTGAAGTCTGGGGAGAGGGGTTTTCCAAAATTGGAAAGTGTAAAAATCAAAAATTGTCTGACAGTTCGCAATTCCCTCTTTCATGGCTGTAGTTCAACAGCAGTGCAGTCAATTCAGCGCTAGACTCGTGGAGGGTGTGAAAGAAGTTTTTTTCAAAAATTAATAAAGTGAAGCCTGGAGAGAGGGGTTTTCTAAAACTGGAATACCCCTTTGAGATTAAAAAAACAAATTGAAGAATTGGTCCACAGTTAGGATCCTGAATGAAAAATCATCTCACAGTTCGCAGGTCCCTATTTCCTGGCTGTAGTTCTACAGCAGTGCAGTCAATTCAGCGCTGGACACGTTAAGGGTTCATAAATAAGTTTTTCAAAAATACGTATATTGAAGCCTGGGGAGAGGGGTTTAGAATACCCCTTTGTGATAAAAAAAAATGGTAGAATTTGTTTGTCTACCGTTAGGATCTTAACAGAAAAATTGTCTGCCAGTTCACAAGTCCCTCTTTCCTGGCTCGAGTATAACAGTGGTGCAGCTAATTCAGTGCTAATCTCATGGAGAATGCGAAAAGAAGTTTTTAAAAATAAATAAATAATTTGAAGTCTGGGGAAAGGGGTTTTCCAAAATTGGAAAGTGTAAAAAACAAAAATCATCTGACAGTTCACAAGTCCCTCTTTCATGGCTGTAGTTCGACAGCAGTGCAGCCAATTCAACGCTGGACTCGTGAAGGGTATGAAAAGGTGTTTATTTTTCTAAAATTAATAAATTGAAGTCATTGGAGAGGGGTTTTCTAAAACTGGAATAACCCTTTGAGATTAAAAAATAAATTGAAGAATCGGTTCACAGTTAGGATCCTGAATGAAAAATCATCTGACAGTTCGCAAGTCCCTCTTTCCTGGCTGTAGTTCTACAGCAGTGCAGTCAATTCAGCGCTGGACTCGTGGAGGGTGCAAAAATAAGTTTTTCAAAAATAAATATATTGAAGCCTGGGGAGAGGGGTTTAGACCACCCCTTTGTGATAAAAAAAAATGCTAGAATTTGTTTGTCCACAGTTAGGATCCTGATTGAAAATTGTCTGCCGGTTCACAAGTCCCTCTTTTCTGGCTTGAGTATAACAGTGCTGCAGCTAATTCAGTGCTAATCTCATGGAGAATGCGAAAAGAAGTTTTTAAAAATAAATAAATCAATTGAAGTCTGGGGAGAGGGTTTTTCCAAAATTGGAAAGTGTAAAAAACAAAAATCATCTGACAGTTCACAAGTCCCTCTTTCCTGGCTGTAGTTTGATCGTGCTGCAGAAAATTCAGCACTGGACTCAAGGAGGGTGCAAAAATATGTTTTTCAAAAAAATAAATAAATTGAAGCCTGAGGAGTGGGGTTTTCCAAAACTGGAATGTGTAAAAAAAAAAAAAAAAAAAAAAAAATGACAGTTCGCAAGTCCCTCTTTCCTGGCTGTAGTTCTACAGCAGTGCAGTCAATTCAGTGCTGGACTCATGGAGGGTGTGAAAAGAAGTTTTTTTCAAAAATTAATAGAGTGAAGCCTGGAGAGAGGGGTTTTCCAAAACTGGAACACCCAGACATCAGGTCGCACATGCACCTTACTCAAGTCTATGGCGCAGATATCAATTTCAAAACCGTCCATCTTATTTTCTTCCAAAAACTTCTCTACAAAAAGCACTAAATAATGTGTGCACATAAGAAGGTGTTAGTCAGTGTTATTGTGCTTTTAATTTTTCTTTAGGGATGACTAAAAGACTTCTACATGCAAGAACATGGAAAAGAATGAAGGATCAGGGACCTCTCCAGACATTTTTGTTTTGAGCAAATTTTTGTATTACTGATAAAACATTAATTCTGGAGCATTTTTTTCTAGGACTCCGCATTGCGCCGTCCTTCTGTTATTACTCCTGGAAATAAGCAAAAAGGTTGGGTCTTATCGCTCTCCAGGTCAATAAAATGTGTCACTTCTCAATGTGACATTGTCCAAGTACTATTGGCAATGTCAGACAGTGTTTCGAGACATTCCCTATTAGGAAGGTTAATGGTAAAACCCAATTATCAGTTAACTGATTCCAGGAGGAATAGTAGAGGGACGACCCAGTGAGGTCTCAGTTAACTGATTCTAGGAGGAATAGCAGAGGGATGACCCAATGAGCTCTCAGTTAACAGATTTCAGAAGGAATAACAGAGGGACGACCCAGTGAGCTCTCTGTTAACTGATTCCAGGAGGAATAGTAGAGGGACGACCCAATGAGGTCTCAGTTAAGTGAGTCCAGGAGGAATAGCAGAGGGACGACCCAATGAACTTTGTTAACGGATTCCAGGAGGAATAGCAGAGGGACGACCCAGTGAGGTTTCAGTTAACAGGTTCCAGAAGGAATAACAGAGGGACGACCCAATGAACTCTCAGTTAACGGATTTCAGGAGGAATAACAGAGGAACGACCCAGTGAGCTCTCAGTTAACAGGTTCCAGGAGGAATAGCAGAGGGACGACCCAATGAACTCTCAGTTAACTTCTTCCAGGAAGAATGATCCAATGAGCTATCAGTTAACTATTTCCAAGAAGAGTAGCAGAGGGACGACCCAATGAGCTCTAATAAAAGTGCTCTATATTTTTTTTTATTTTTTTATAACAAAAGTATTTACAAACTAGACATGCGAGGAAAGCTAATGTTACATGTTCCTAAATTTAAACAAAAAATAATCCTCATAGTAAAAGTCCCAATTGAGAAAAACAACAATAGCAACAGTGTTAGGTTTTGAAAGTGAGAAAAAAAGTAGATGCATGGTCACATGATGCTTTTTGACCAATCAGAATAAACGCTTCAATCAACAGTAAAGACTGCCGTCAGTCAAATAGGAAATAAATATTCACGCCTTTAATTGAGAACTAATTTTTCATATCTTTAAATAAACAAAAAACAGTAAAATCTGGTGTTTGCAGCTGTGAAAGGTAAAAACAAAGAGGCACAAATTACCTAGTTCACTGTCCAGCTCCTCGGTGTGGACCCCTTCTTCTCCAAGGAAAGAGCAGGAAATGGGACAGAGAGATTAAAAGAAAATAAATTCAGATACCGACACCAAGTTGGAAATTCCCATTAGTAAAAAAAAAATAAATCCTTAAAACCAATGTTACAGGTTGATGCAATCTAATCTGGAAAGTGACCACAATAAAAAAAAAATACGTTTTGTGATTATTGAAGGCTTTCAAATGTTCCAATAAGTTTTTTAAAAAAATGTTAAATTTACCAAATTTAAAATGTGGGTCTAAAAATTGTCAAAAATGAAGCAAGAATTTTTACCTTTTGAAGAGTCGTGTTACTTCTAGTCTCCAATTACTATAAAGTTGGTCATTTATGAATAAGTAATAACAAAAAATGTTTTATATATATAGTAAAAAAAAAAGTAAAAGATTATTGTAAATTAATCTGTGGCTTTATTTATCAGCTGTAGTACCCGGCATTTCCCGGGATAATAACTGTCTTTTTGTCTCTCTGTCTCTGTGTGTCCCTGACCCTGTGTGTGTCTCTGTTTGTCTCTGTGTGTCCCTGGCCCTGTGTGCGTCTCTGTTTGTCTCTGTGTGTCCCTGTCTGCGTCTGTTTGTCTCTGTGTGTCCCTGACCCTGTGTGCGTCTCTGTTTGTCTCTGTGTGTCCCTGTCTGCATCTGTTTGTCTCTGTGTGTCCCTGAACCTGTGTGCGTCTCTGTTTGTCTCTGTGTCCCTGGCCCTGTGTGCATCTCTGTTTGTCTCTGTGTGTCCCTGACCCTGTGTGCGTCTGTTTGTCTCTGTGTGTCCCTGACCCTGTGTGCGTCTCTGTTTGTCTCTGTGTGTGTCCCTGTCTGCGTCTGTTTGTCTCTGTGTGTCCCTGACCCTGTTTGTCTCTGTGTGTCCCTGACCCTGTGTGTGTCTGTGTGTCCCTGGCCCTGTGTGCGTCTCTGTTTGTCTCTGTGTGTCCCTGACCCTGTCTGCGTCTGTTTGTCTATGTGTGTCCCTGACCCTGTGTGCGTCTCTGTTTGTCTCTGTGTGTCCCTGACCCTGTGTGGTTCTGTTTGTCTCCGTGTGTCCCTGACCCTGTGTGCGTCTCTGTTTGTCTCTGTGTGTCCCTGACCCTGTGTGCGTCTGTTTGTCTCTGTGTGTCCCTGACCTTGTGTGTGTCTGTTTGTTTCTGCCTGTGTGTCCCTGTCACTGTGTGTCCCCGTCACTGTGTGTCCCCGTCACTGTGTGTCCCCGTCACTGTGTGTCCCCGTCACTGTGTGTCCCTGTCACTGTGTGTCCCTGTTTGTTTCTGTCTGTGTGTCCCTGTGTGCGTCTGTTTGTCTCTGTGTGTCCCTGACCCTGTGTGTGTCTGTGTGTCCCTGACCCTGTGTGTGTCTGTGTGTCCCGGTCACTGTGTCCCGATCACTGTGTGTCCCTGACCCTGTGTGTGTGTGTGTCCCTGTCACTGTGTGTCCCTGTCACTGTGTGTCCCTGACCCTGTGTGTGTCATTTTGTTTCTGTCTGTGTGTCCCTGTCACTGTGTGTCCCTGTGTGCGTCTGTTTGTCTCTGTGTATCCCTGACACTGTGTGTGTGTCTCTGTTTGTCTCTGTCCCTGTGTATGTCCCTGTGTGTGTCCATTTCCCTTGTGTGCGTCTGTTTGTCCCTGTGTCTGTCCCTGCTTGTCTCTGTCTCTGTCTCTGTGTGAATGTGTCCATGTCTGTGTGTCTCAGTGTATCTCTGTCTCTTTGTGTCTCTGTGTGTGTCACAAAGACACACAGAGAGAGACACACCAAAAGAGACATGCGGAAACTGGTACAGGGACACGCATAGACAGGGACACGCATAGACAGGGACACGCATAGACAGGGACACGCATAGACAGGGACACGCATAGACAGGGACACACAGAGACAGGGACACACAGAGACAGGGACACACAGAGACAGGGACACACAGAGACAGGGACAGGGGCACAGACACACAGAGAGACAGAGACAGAACAAGATACACAGACACACAGACACAGACACACACGTGGGGACACAGGGACACACACAGAGAGACAGAGAGGGAGACAGTGGGAGAGGGAGAGACACAGAGAGACAGTTACTATCCTGGGTGATGCTGGGTGCTACAGACAATGTATATATATATATATATATATCATACACACACACACACACACACACACACACACTATATATACATTGTTATCAGCCAATGAGCCACAGATAGTTTCCAAAAAAAAAATTTACTTTTGCAGAATTTGGTAGGAAGGGAATAAAAAAAAATGGGTATTTTTAGAAATCAAAATATTTCAAAATTAAAGAGAATCAACCTGTGAATAGAACAGAACAGTCTAAAAATGACCCCCCCAGTCTCAGGCTGCGGCCTCCAACCAGGGGCCCTCCACCCGAAAAGTCTCAGGTTGGAGACCACCGGCCCGCAGCATTATGTGACCTTGCATTTTCATCTAAAAGAAATTGACCTACTGCAAATTAAATGGACATTAACCACAACAATATATATCAAAAGCATTGGATTTATGTTTTGGAAATAAATCCCCAAATTCCCTTTACCGCTCCTTATCATAACGACTTGGATAAATGAATGGTTAGTCAGAATGAGAAATGAACAGGAAAATGCACCAACAAGGCTCATTAAATTGTATGGACTTTGGTATGACTTGGAAATAGCGCCACTCTTGTCTAATGGTCGAGTTTGGTATTGCATCTCAACCTTTCATTTAATTTATTTATTTATTTATTATTTAAGTTAACGAGCTGTATTGTCAAACACAGACCATGGAATGGATGTGGCGCTGTTTCTGGAGGGGAAAAAAGAATTTAAAAAATATTGACTGTTTTTGTTTCAATCATGTACGACCTCTTTAGTTTGAAAGTGATGTTTAAAATTGGAAACATTACGGCTGCAATCTCCCCAATAAAAACTCCACACGTCTGGTATTGCAGCTCAGCCACATTCCTAGCAAATAAGCTGAGCTGCAATACCAGACACAACCTGTGGTCACAAGTGGCGCGGTTTCTAAAAAAAATACATTGTATAGGATGTATAAAAATGGAAATATTACGGCTGCAATCTCCCAAAAATAACCCCACACGTCTGGTATTGCAGCTGAGCCTCATTCACAGCAAATAAGCTGAGCTGCAATACCAGACACAGCCTGTGATCTCAAGTGGCGCTGTTTCTAGAAAAAAAAAAAAATACATTGTATAGGATGTATAAAAATGGAAGTATTATGGCTGCAATCTCCCAAAAATAACCCCACACGTCTGGTATTGCAGCTCAGCCTCATTAACAGTAAATAAGCTGAGCTGCAATACCAGACACAGCCTGTGATCACAAGTGGCGCTGTGTCTAAAAAAAACCAAACAAACATAGTATAGGATGTATAAAAATGGAAGTATTACGGCTGCAATCTCCCAAAAATAATGCCACACGTCTGGTATTGTAGCTGAGCCTCATCCACAGCAAATAAGCTGAGCTGCAATACCAGACACAACCTGTGGTCACAAGTGGCGCTGTTTCTAGAGAAAAAAAAACTTTGATCAATGCCTTAAATTTTATGTCCACGGTTCACTGCACGGAAACAAAGAATTTCAGCTAATTTGAGCTTTTTATTATTATTTTGTATTATTATTATTATTATTATTTTTTTTTTTATTATTATTTTTTTGCAAGGACTCACTTTACAGGAACTAACCATGTTTTTCTACTTGGATTAAGTGTTTTTTTTTTTATTAGGCCTCGTGTTACAGAACTATTTAACCCTTATATGGTACCACGGGTCAATTTGACCCCATGCAGATTGATACAACTAGTTTTTTCCATCCTCAACAGTGTCAATCCCGCCTAATACTTGGGAATGCCACAATCATCCACGTAATATCGCACAGGTGGGCTGGTTCCACCGTAGACATCCCCTTTAAATTATACATTTAAAACAGTCCAACCGTGTCGATTATGAATGAAATATCGACGTTGTGCGCTTTTTGCGCAGCATTATATTTTTATGACGCTCATCAGTCGGCTATTGTAACACGGGGAGCTGTACGAGGCGGCTTAATGAATACAGAACAACTTTTTACGTGACACATGGGGTGCATACGAGTAATGCGATAGGCGTGGGTAATTGGGCTTTACAGAAGAAAACGGGATTTGAAATTTCTACTTCCAGAGAAAGAAATTATAGAAAACTGAAGTATATAATCTCCAGAATCAGGCTCCGTGTGGACTCTAATTGTTGCGAGTAGAAAATACAAAAAGAACCGAAATTTGACAAATGTATCTTTTTTTTGTCTTTAACTCTGATTAGATTAATTAAGTTTACTACTGTCCACTGATGTAACGTTTTCGCATAGTTGGGAAGCACGGAGATGAATGATTTTTTTTCCGCTACAGGTCACACCTATAAAACTTTTTGAATCAGATATTTTTGGTAGACTAACAATGGCCTGATTCACACAATAATACAATCTGATATTTGCAGCCAACTTTAAGGGAGGACCTGGTTTATTTCTTTGTATTGATTAAAGAGTAACTAAACTTTTTTTTAAAAAAAAAAAAATTCTGAATGAAAATTCATGAACGTTTGTAATTTACTCTGTTACTTTATCTTGCTGCCTTTGCTTTCAAACTCTAGGCTGGAAGGGCTGTTTTAACTGCCTTTTGTATAGCTGTTTTGAACTGTGGATCTAGCAAATATCCGTACACCTGTGTGAACGTCTCTACTTCCTTCTCTCATGTTCAGACATTATTTACAAGCTTTTTTTCCTGTGGAAATATAGGAGAACTTTAGACTGAGGTACAGATAGTTGCTAGTCTTGCAGTGTAAACCAGCTACTCAAAATGATGATCAATCAGCTAAAACAGTCCTTTCAGCATGAAAATTGGGTTTACAGACAACTGTAAGAACCAGCTAAAATACTAGTACATGCCCTCATCATCTCCCACCTCAACTACTGCAACCTCCTGCTTTCTGGCCTCCCTTCCAACACTTTTGCACCCCTCCAATCTATCCTAAACTCTGAGGCCAGATGAATCCACCTCTCTCAGCTTCACCACTCTGCCAATCCCTTCACTGGCTTCCCATTGCCTAAAGACTCCAGTTCAAAACCCTAACCATGACATACAAAGCCATCCACAACCTGTCTCCTCCATACATCTATGATCTAGTCTCCCGGTACCTACCTGCACATAACCTCAGAACCTCACAAGATCTCCTTCTCTGCTCCTCTCTTATCTCCTCTTCCCACAATCGCATACAAGATTTCTCCTGTGCCTACCCCATACTCTCGAACGCTCTACCTCAGCATATCAGACTCTCTTCTACCGTGGAAAGCTTCAAGAGGAACCTGAAGACCCACCTCTTCCAATAAGCCTACAACCTACAATAGCCCTCAGTCCAGTACACCACTGCGCAACCAGCTCTGTCCTCACCTATTGTGTCCTCACCCATTCCCTGTAGACTGTGAGCCCTCGTGGGCAGGGTCCTCTATCCTCCTCTATCCTCCTATACCAGCCTGGTTTGTATTGTTAATGATTGTTGTACTTGTTTTGATGGATACCCTTTCACTTGTAAAGCACTAATAACTATAAAGGAGCACTTGGTTTATTTCTTTGTGTTGATTAAAGAGTAACTCAACTTTTTTTCATTTATTGATCAGTTTTTGCAATGTTGAGAACTTTCATAATATACTCCATTTCCTTATCATGCTTCATCTGCTTTCAATCTCTAGTCTGAAAGGGCTGTTTTAACTGCCTTGTTCGTAGCTGTTTTTAACTGTAGATGTAGCAAATATCTGTACACCTGTGTGAATGTCACTTCTTCCTTTTCTCATGCCCAGACATTATTTAAAAAAAACTTTTTCCCTTTCTAAACATAGCAACATCTTTTTGTTGCTATGTTTATATTTAGAGTAGGGACCTACAAACATGAGGTTCCGTGACGCGGGTTGTAGGGTTACGTTTTTATGGCCATAAATACCAACTAAAACCTCATATTTATTTTTTTGGACAAGATACAGCCAGGCCCCTTTCTGTTGGGCCTTGCACTGTAGAGTGTCTGTCCGTGCATGAAACACAGGTGGGGTACGGCTTGGCAGCCCGCCTGATCTAATAGTATGGGCGTCACCTAATAGGCTGCGGGTTTGTGACTGTGTTATCTGCATGTGTGAACAGCGCTCTATGCAAGCCACTAGTGTGCAGTTTTAATCATCTAGCAATCGCCCTCCTCCATTCCATGGAGGTGTGTGTGTGATCTGCTCCTCCTGCACCTGTGACGCTTCCACTTTAGTGGGGGGTTGGCTGTATCCTGATAGAGTACTAGTTTTTGGCCAGGGCGATGTACACACTGCAGCCCATCTTGCTGTAAGTAATCCTGTCTAAACATAGGAGAGGATCAGGGAACTTCAGACTGAGGCATTGGTAGTTGCTAGTCTTGCAGTGTAAAAAAAAAGCTACTCAACATGCATGAACAAGGCAGTTAAAACAATCCTTTTAGCATGGAAATTGGGTTTACAGCCAACTGCAAAGGAGCACCTGTTTTGTTTTGTTTTTTTTAATTTAATTATTGAATAGTTTTTGCAAAGTTACAAACTTTCATAATATACTCCATTACCTTTTCTTGATTCCACTGCTTAAAAAAGCAATGCTGAAAGGGTTGTTTTAGCTGCCTTTTTTCTAGCTGTTTTGAACTGCGGGTCTAGCAAATATCCATAGACCTGTGTGATCTTCACTTCTTCTTTCTTTCAAGCCCAGACATTATTTTTAAACTTTTCTTTTTTACTGTCTTAACAAAGGAGAGGATCAGGGAACTTCAGATTGAGGTACAAATAGTAGTTAGTCTTGCAGTGTAAAACAGCTACTCAAAGTGCTTGAACAAGGCAGTTAAAACAGCCCTTCCAGCATGTAAATTGAGTTTTACAGCCAACTTTAAAGGAGCACCTGTTTTTTTTTCTTTGTGTTGATTAAAGAATAACTTTTTTTTATTTAATTATTGATCAGTTTTTGCAAAGTTGAGAACTTTCATAACATACTCCATTATATTGATTAGAGTAACAACATTATTTAAAAATTATATATATGTATTCTTAATGAAAATGTATGAACTTTTATAATTTACTCCATTACTTTATCTTGTTTCATTTGCTTTTAACTCTATGCTGAAAGGGCTGTTTTAACTGCCTTGTTCTTAGCTGTTTTGAACTCCAGTCCTAGAAAACATCCATACACCTTTGTGAACTGCTCTTCTGCCTTCTCTTATACCCAAACATTATTTATAAACTTCTTCCCTGTATAAGCATAGGGGAGGATCGGGGAACTTTAGACTGAGGTAGTTGCTACTCTTACAGTGTAAAACAGCTACTCAAAGTGCATGAACAAGGCAGTTAAAACAGTCCTTTCAGCGTGGAAATTGAGAGAGAATGAAGCCAGTTAAAAAAAATTGAGTACTAAACAAATTTTGCAAATTCTGAACATTAGTAAAATTTCTTAACAAAATATAGTTACTCTTTAAACTCAAAACTTGCATCCACCAAGGCTCTCATGTTTGGAAGAATATAAAAATAATGAATGATATCAATGCCGGTTAATTTCAGTGGGTAAATGATAATGACTGGATTTTCTGGAAGCAAATTACTTCTCTAAGGGGCACATGCAATTTAAACATGGGGTTATCTAATCTAAACTGTTCTTTCTGGAACTACAGAAAGATGGGAAGTGGACGCAACTCTCAGGTTTCAGATATTTAAGATTTTTGATATTTGTCCAAGTCGCTTAGACAAGTTGTGAAATGTCTTGACTTGACCACTACTAATGACCTGAATGATAGACATCAGACAGATGCCTCCACTTCTTGTCTGGACAAATTTTCATATAGGAGACCCTGTGAGAAACTTTTTAGGTTCAGCATATAGCACGCACATATCATACGTGTAGTGCATCAAGTAGTTGCCAAATATTTGACTTCTCAACTACCTATAAAAGACATAACCGAAAAATACACCACCGACATGTAGCCATGGACTTCAGACATTTTATATGAGTATAGCTACCATAAGACAAGGCTGTTGGCGACATTAAAAACCTTAGGCTGCTTTCACACATCCGGTTTTTGCAGTGCGGCTCAAAAACCTATGCAACGGATGCGGCGAAAAAACCGGATCCGTTGCATAAGTGTTTCCATGTGGCCCGTCCGTTTTTTGACGGATGCGGCTTGGTACTGAGCATGCGCAGTGCAAAAATCCGGCGGCCGGGTGTGGTTTTTGCCGCAGGACGCCGCATCCGGCGTCCATAGGCTTGTATTGTAAATCGCGCCGGATCTGGCGCAATGCGGTTTTTTGCCGCACAAAAAAACGTGCCAGGCAACGTTCCATCCGGTCGCCACATGGGCTAAATATGCCGCATCCGGCAAAAACCGGACGCAACGCAAGGCCATGCGGCACAATACGGCGCTAATGCAAGTCTATGCAGAAACAAACGCAACCGGCGGCAAAAAAAAAACGGTTGCGTTTTTTCTGCAAAGCACCGTATTGTGCCGCTCAGCAAAAACCGGATGTGTGAAAGCAGCCTTATTTACATAATCTGTATACATGATCCAATAGTTATTTTGGACCTGATGAGGCCTGTGTATTTAATCAGAGATTCCATTTCAGAATAGCTGTAGAATTCTACGAATTTTATGAGTTCAGCTATAGAGTGAGGGAGCTCAAGAGACCAGGTCTATTCAGACTCCGTCCACCCAGCGGGAGTGATAGCTGCAGCTTGTACTGAGCAATGTGAGATCACAGCAGGGAGGAGGGACACTGAGTAGATGTCAGTCAGGATGGTTAGGTGGATAGTCAGGAGCGTCAAAGAGGGACTATGAAAAGTTGTCAGTCAGATATTATTATATTTATTATTATAGCGCCATTTATTCCATGGCGCTTTACAAGTGAAAGAGGGTATACATACAACAATCATTAACAGTAAAAAACAGACTGGTATAGGAGGAGAGAGGACCCTACCCGCGAGGGCTCACAGTCTACAGGGAATGGGTGAGGACACAATAGGTGAGGACAGAGCTGGTTGCGCAGTGGTCTACTGGACTGAGGGCTATTGTAGGTTGTAGGCTTGTTGGAAGAGGGGTGTCTTGAGGTTCCAGGAGATAGGAGCAGATTTAGCAGCAGCAGGGAGGAGGAACACTCAGGAGCTGTCAATCAGGATAGATAGGTGGTCATTAAGCAGCAGCATGGAAGAGGGACTGTGAGGAGCTGTCAGTCAGGTCAGCTGGGAAAAGATTCAGCAGCAGGGAGGATGAAACGTGAGGAGCGGTCATTCAAGATAGGTAGGTAGAAAACCATCAGCAGCAGGGAAGAGGGACAGTGAAGAGCTGTTAATCAGGATAGTTAGGTGGACAATCAGCAGCAGCATGGAAGAGGTATGTTGAAGAGCTGTCAATCGGGCCAGATGGGAGCAGATTCTGCAGCAGCATGTAAGGGGAACACTGAGGAGCTGTTAATAAGGATAGACAAGTGTAGAATCAGCAGCAGTATGGAAGAGGTATGTTGAAGAGCTGTCGATTGGGCCAGATAGGAGGAGAATCTGCAGCAGCAGGGAGGAGGGACACTGAGGAGCTGTCAATCAGGATAGTTAAATGGAGAATCAGCAGCAGGGAGAAAGGACACTGAAGAGCTGTCAATAATGCCAGATGGGTGGAGATTCAGTTGCAATAGGTGAGGCGGGACATTGAGGAGCCGTCAATCAAATTTATTGGGTAGCATTTCAATATAAACTTTTAAATAGGATTATACAGCCAATCTTACTTAGATTTTCAAAGTGAATACAACAGCTTCATCAGGTCCAAGAAATCTATTCCATAATATACGCAGGAGGAACACAGGAGCTGTCAATCAGGATTGTTAGGTGGAGAATCAGCAGCAGGAGGAGGAGGGACACTGAGGGGCTGTCAATCAGGATAGTTAAATGGAGAATCAGCAGCAGGGAGGAGGGACACTGAAAAGCTGTCAATAATGCCAGATGGCTGGGGATTCAGTTGCAATATGTGAGGAGGGACATTGAGGAACCGTCAATCAAATATATTGGGCAGCATTTCAATATAAACTTTTAAATAGGATTATACAGCCAATCTTACTTAGATTTTGAAAGTAAATACAACAGCTTCATCAGGTCCAAGAGATCTATTCAATAATATATGCAGCCGGTATTGTCAAATAATGTGACTGATCCCTCTTAGGCCCACATCAGCCATCCATATAACAGAATTAGGACTTCTATTTCCGTTCACAGACGGAGTTTTTTGTGCAGCATCATCTCAGGCCTCATTCACACGACAAGCCGTGTACACAGACCCTGTATATTGACACTAAGAATCCTTACAGGTTCACTTTATTGGCCTGTAGGCATTGTGTGCCGCCATATGGTGCCACGTAGGACAGACTGCCTCTGCAATATGGCATCAAGCATTGGAACAACACACATTCTTTTATTTTTTAATGAACAATAGCTACTAATTAGAGAACCCCCTCATTGTAAAAAGCGATTTTATGTAACCCCCATAACGTTACGTCTACACAAATACAAGAAACCAATTACAAAACTAATTACTTAATAACCACCCGCAGCTCAGAGAACGTGATACATAAAGTTGAAAGATGCTGCAATGATAAATATCAGGGAGGGAATGGGAAGCTCATATATTTGCTAGTTGAAAGGTCTGAACAAGAAGCTGCTGTTGATTTGATCAGTCCTTGCACATATTTAGTATATAGAAATTAGAAAATGTGGATGTTTGTGTGTCAATAATGAGTAAATGTCCTATTAATATCGTACAAGTGACAGTAATACGAATTAAGCTACAGTAGGATCCGACAACAGCAGCTCAAATGCTAATGAGCTCAGAATGACAATATTTTTTAATGCTATACCATGCTCAGGTGCTCAGTACTCGTAACTAGTGATGAGCGGGCACTACCATGCTCGGGTGCTCAGTACTCGTAACTAGTGATGAGCGGGCACTACCATGCTCAGGTGCTCAGTACTCGTAACTAGTGATGAGCGGGCACTACCATGCTCGGGTGCTCTGTACTCGTAACTAGTGATGAGCGGGCACTACCATGCTCGGGTGCTCAGTACTCGTAACTAGTGATGAGCGGGCACTACCATGCTCGGGTGCTCTGTACTCGTAACTAGTGATGAGCGGGCACTACCATGCTCGGGTGCTCAGTACTCGTAACTAGTGATGAGCGGGCACTACCATGCTCAGGTGCTCAGTACTCGTAACTAGTGATGAGCGGGCACTACCATGCTCGGGTGCTCAGTACTTGTAACTAGTGATGAGCGGGCACTACCATGCTCGGGTGCTCAGTACTCGTAACTAGTGATGAGCGGGCACTACCATGCTCAGGTGCTCAGTACTCGTAACTAGTGATGAGCGGGCACTACCATGCTCGGGTGCTCAGTACTTGTAACTAGTGATGAGCGGGCACTACCATGCTCGGGTGCTCTGTACTCGTAACTAGTGATGAGCGGGCACTACCATGCTCGGGTGCTCAGTACTCGTAACTAGTGATGAGCGAGCACTACCATGCTCAGGTGCTCAGTACTCGTAACTAGTGATGAGCGGGCTCTACCATGCTCGGGTGCTCAGTACTCGTAACTAGTGATGAGCGGGCACTACCATGCTCAGGTGCTCAGTACTCGTAACTAGTGATGAGTAAGCACTACCATGCTCAGGTGCTCAGTACTGGTAACTAGTGATGAGTGGGCACTACAATGCTCAGGTGCTCTGTACTCGTAACTAGTGATGAGCGGGCACTATCATGCTCGGGTGCTCAGTACTCGTAACTAGTGATGAGCGGGCACTACCATGCTCCGGTGCTCAGTACTGGTAACTAGTGATGAGCGAGCACTACCATGCTCCGGTGCTCAGTACTCGTAACTAGTGATGAGCGAGCACTACCATGCTCGGGTGCTCAGTACTGGTAACTAGTGATGAGCGAGCACTACCATGCTCCGGTGCTCAGTACTGGTAACTAGTGATGAGCGAGCACTACCATGCTCCGGTGCTCAGTACTCGTAACTAGTGATGAGCGGGCACTACCATGCTCGGGTGCTCAGTACTCGTAACTAGTGATGAGCGGGCACTACCATGCTCGGGTGCTCAGTACTGGTAACTAGTGATGAGCGGGCACTACCATGCTCGGGTGCTCAGTACTCGTAACTAGTGATGAGCGGGCACTACCATGCTCCGGTGCTCAGTACTGGTAACTAGTGATGAGCGGGCACTACCATGCTCCGGTGCTCAGTACTGGTAACTAGTGATGAGCGGGCACTACCATGCTCGGGTGATCAGTATTTGTAACTAGTGATGAGCGGGCACTACCATGCTCGGGTGATCAGTATTTGTAACTAGTGATGAGCGGGCACTACCATGCTCGGGTGATCAGTATTTGTAACTAGTGATGAGCGGGCACTACCATGCTCGGGTGATCAGTATTTGTAACTAGTGATGAGCGGGCACTACCATGCTCGGGTGATCAGTATTTGTAACTAGTGATGAGCGGGCACTACCATGCTCGGGTGATCAGTATTTGTAACTAGTGATGAGCGGGCACTACCATGCTCGGGTGCTCAGTATTTGTAACTAGTGATGAGTGGGCACTACCATGCTCGGGTGTTCCGGAATACGGAAGATTTTCAGTTACTTTAGTACAAATCGGTCGTATCTACCAGAAACCCCAAAATACTGGTCATCCCGACTTTCTGATAATGTGACCGTTTTCTTTTATCTTCTTACCATCATCTTCACATTCTTCTAGAGGCTTCTGCTGTTTGTTCAGGCACCGTGGGTCTAACCAAGACGTCGTTTTAGTGTTATGGCTGAAAGAGACAAAGAGAGAAAATATCAGGTTAATTTTAAAATCAATAAATAAATATTTACTCTTTATAAAAAAAAAAAAAAACATTGATTTTTTGAAATCCGAACATGACCAATGAAAACTTATTCAATTTTTACAAATTCTTTTTATGAGGAATTGGTGCAAAAAACCCTAAATCTAAAATGTGTCAAACTTTTAAAAACTGATATAGATCTTTAAACTGTTAAATTAGAAGATCGCTTGAAGGTCCAAATAAATATTTAGTATTCTTAAAAGGTTAGTGACTATTTTTACGACCCGGAGGAAGTAATGGAGGTTCGTGACCCCAGGGATCAGTAAATCATTCTTATCCTATGGATAGGTGACCACTAATAAACTTGCTACAAGCGTAAAAATAAAGAAGAGTGGGCAGGAGATTTCGGTAAATCCCATCCACTTTGTTGGAACCTGCATCTGATGGGTATTAGCCTCGCAGTATCCACCGATCATTTTGCAATGACTATGGACAGCTTTCCAATTTCTTAATTAGGACCTATGTGTAGGCTGCATGTGTAGTGCCCCTGAAGCCATCAGGGATCTACAAGGTACTGCATCCCCACCGGAATGCAGGGCCTACCCCCTAGGGACCCAGAAGACCAGTGCCGGTAACACACAAACACTCCGGTTAATCCCCATTTTTCCCAATTATCCCCCATAGAATGGTACAGGGCTAGGGTCGGACCAATGGCTGGCCACCTAGAGGTGGAGCCAATCCAGTCCACTGGAAGACCAGGTGGAAGGGGCAGACAGAGTGAAGAGTCAGACAGAAGAGAAAGTGGAGTGGAGGAGTGAAAGTGAGCAGACGAACTGACCGGAGTGAACAGTGACCCGAGGGCCCAGGCATTTGGTTGCCGATGGATTATGGTGGAGTACTCCTGGAACTACACACCAACGGGGTACAGAATCCTTGGTGAGGCAAAAGCTCCAGGCAGGCCTGATACAATCTGTACAGTGAGGGGACCATCAAGGACCTCACTGACCTTGAGGAGCAAAGAGGGAACCGGGGACAGGACCAGAAACTCCAACCCCACAGGGTTCACGCTACCGTCATATGGACTGCTGAAGAAGACAACCAGGAGGGGACCCCCAGCTGCTCTACGCCATGGGGACCCACCAACTAAAAGACAGGTGCAGGGGGAAGAAACCACCAGGTCACTAAACCGGCACTGGGACTAAGGGGACCTGCGGTTAAGACCAGCCGGCCTCGGGTGACCAGTTACCACCAGAAAGTCAATAAAGAACCAGTTGCTCTGAAACCCTTTTGTGGCCTACCTTCTTCCAACACCCATCACATCACCTACAACTCTGGGGCCCGGCCCTGCTTGCGGAGGGCCTAACATCCAGGCTGCCATTAACACCAGCCCCAGTAGTGGATATTGTGCAGCGGCGGCTCCATCTACATAGCCGCAACACCGCAAGTGGCGTCCCGTATAAACTTTATTCAACAATCCCCTGTAAAATATCCCCTTTTCAAAAAGCACCCAGGGCACGGAACCGGGCAACGGCCACCAAAGTGACATTCCCCAGTTATATACCGCCCGGGACCGAGTACCCCATAACCCTGGGCGACACACATGCAAAAAAGAAAATAAATGTGCGATTTAGTGCATTATGGATACATAAGTGATTGAATGCAGTACCCCAAAAATGCAGACAGAGGGCGCCAGTCATCACAAATCTGCAGATTAACACCATAAACACGGTTTTCCTAGTTCCACCCTCCCCCTTCTACATGCAGTTGTTAAGGGATTTGCTCAGCTTCCTGCTTCACCAAGCAGTATCTGCACTGCACAGATGACTGGTTTGTTCTTTGTGAGGAATTAATATCTCCTTCTGAGACACCATGTATTGTGAGATGGCCAGATAGAATAAATACCACTTTATGCACGAGCCGGATCTGCGCAACTTCACATTTTTTTCACTGATTGAGGAGAAAAACAATGCAGATTGAAAACGGCGATCCGAGAACAAATCATGTCCTGAAATATTAATACTGGAAGCTTTCGAGTAGATTTAGGACGCACGTCCATCAGAGAGCGTGGTAACAGGCTGTGGAGCTGCCGGAGCTGGGGAGCAGTAGTAATGAAGCAGATGCAGATGAGGGTGATCTTATATTATATGGACGACTATGGGGTGCATTATAAGATATGGAGGACTATGGGGTGCATTATACTACAGAGGACTATGGAAGTGCATTATACTATATGCAGAACTATGGGGTGCATCATACTATATGGAGGACTATGGGGGTGCATTATACTATATAGAGGACTATGGGGGTGCATTATACTATATAGAGGACTATGGGGTGCATTATACTATACAGAGGACTATAGGGTGCATTATACTATACAGAGGACTATGGGGTGCATTATACTATACAGAGGACTATGGGGTGCATTATACTATATGCAGGACTATGGAGAGTACATTATACTATATTGATGACTATAGGGGTGCATCATACTATATGGAGGACTATGGGGGTGCATTATACTATATAGAGGACTATGGGGTGCATTATACTATACAGAGGACTATGGGGGTGCATTATACTATATGGAGGACTATGGGGGTGCATTATACTATATGGAGGACTAAAGAGTACATTATACTATATGGAAACTATTGGGGTGCATTATACTATATGCAGGACTATGGAGAGTACATTATACTATATTGAAGACTATAGGGGTGCATTATACTATATGGAGGATTATATGGTGCATCATAATATATGGAGGACTATGGAGGTGCATTATACTATATAGAGGGCTATGGGGGTGCATTATACTATATGCAGGACTATGGAGAGTGCATTATACTATATTGAAGACTATGGGGGTGCATTAAACTATATGGTGGACTATGCGGTGCATTATACTATATGGAGAACTCTGGGGGTGCATTATACTATATGGAGGACTATGGGGGTGCATTATACTATTTGAAGGAATATGCGATGCATTATACTATATGGAGGAATATGGACTGGAAGACCATGTGACTTGTATGGAGGTCTGCCTATTCTCCCCTAACAGATGATGTCGGCGGAGAGAAGGTTCAGGCAGTTGTAATTTCAACATCAGATCCTATTGTTTTCAGGGGAGATAAGTCACTGCCAAATTTGTCTGGCAGCGGCTTTTTCTGCTCTTATTGAAAACACATGAATGCTGAAGTTGAGTATTCATGTGTATAGGGGAGTCGAGAGAGATAGACGTTTGATGTACAAATAATTGGTCAACAGCCAACTCATGACCAGTGGTATATCTCCAATGATGGCTGACCATGCGGTCACTATTGAGACCCATGAGTCGAGTGACCCGTTGCCAGTGCCAGAAACAGGCCCCCCCCAACCAGTATTACACTTAACTATATTGGCATCACAAGTACCGATACAGTTGAAAGCATTGATGAAAGAGGGAGTGCTCTGCTGCCTCCGCGATCAATCTCCTGCTGTGTCTGTGCTGTTTTGTCTCAGCACAGCAGGCACGATGACATCACTATTGCGCACCTGCTGTGCCCAGAGGTGCAGAACACACGCCACTGTGGAGACTGGAGTAGTGGGGGAGAGGGGAAAGGTCACTTTTTTTTTTTTTTTAAAGTCAATGAGTACACTGGTAGCCAAGGGCCATAATAGTATATGGATGACTATGGGGTGCATTATACTATATGGAGGACTATGGGGGTGCATCATACTATATGGAGGACTATGGGGGGTGCATTATACTATATGGATGACTATGGGGGGTGCATTATTCTATATGGAGGACTATGGGGGGTGCATTATACTATATGGAGGACTATGGGGGTGCATCATGCTATATGGAGGACTATGGGGGGTGCATTATACTATATGGATGACTATGGGGGGTGCATTATTCTATATGGAGGACTATGGGGGGTGCATTATACTATATGGATGACTATGGGGTGCATCATACTATATGGAGAACTATGTGGTGGATTATACTATATAGCGGACTATGGGGTGCATCATACTATATGGAGGACTATGGGGTGCATCATACTATATGGAGGACTATGGGGGGTGCATTATAATATATGGAGAACTATATGGTACATCATACTATATGGAGAATTATGTCGTGCATTATACTATATGGAGGGCTATGGGGGTGCATAATATATGTAGGAGTATGTGGGGCCAATTATACTGTATGGAAGACTATGTGGGTGCCATTATAATATTTTGAGAGCTAAGAGGGAGACTTTATACTTCATGGAGGACTATTACACTGTATGCAAGCAGTTATGCAGTTGAAGGTTTGTATGTGGTCCATTATAATTTGCAAAGGACTGTGTGGGGGTCACAATACTGTTTGTAAGGCTAGTGGGGACCATTCTAAAATGTGGATTAGTGTGGGGGCCATTATACTGTATGTAGGCCTATTATACTGCATGGAGGGCAGTGTGAGGGTCACGGTTGGGGATCACCATACTTTACCACGGTAGTTGAGGGTGGATGCAGTAGGGTCATCATACTGTGCGTGTGGAGGGTACTATCGAAGCATTCACTGTGGGGCACTTTTGTTGGCATCATACTTTATGGATGCAATGAAAGTGGAATCTAGGGGGTTTCAATCGGATTAATCAAATTAATTTGTAAGGATTGTAAGGTCACAAGATATTTTCTTACATGACCTATTCGAATATTTATTTTATTTAATATTCTTGGGGGGGGGCACAATTAGAACTTCTGCTATGAGGCCCCATTATTTGTATGTATGCTCCTGCTCATGACCCACCAGGAAGAGGTCAAGACACTAACAGAGTACAATAAAAGAAAAATCAAAACTAGTAGAAGAATTATTCCACTTACTCTATAAAATAGACTTCCCCGTTCTCTGTGTAGGCCATCTCCCAGTTGCTCGGCAGTGGTCCAAGGCTTTCCTCGTCAGTAGGAGGTAGGTATTGAGGCAACTTCTGAGATGCTTCCGTGATGGTGGGAAAACTAGGAAGGATCCGAACAAGTGGTGCGGCTGGCTCTTGTGAATTGTTGGCTGTGTTTTCGTCTTGTTCACTAGAGTCTGCGGCCATCGTGGGGAAGAAAAAAAAAATTGGAAGATCAGCATAATCCATGGAGGACATTCATGCCGTAGCATGAGGTCATCCTAGCATTGAGGTTTTCATTGAGACAAGCTTGTTTGTCAGACAGGAGTGACACATTTGTGTGAACTTCTACTACACCGAGACGTAGGGGAAGGACACTAGGAGAACTAGACGGCACATCATCGCTCTCTGACACCCACCACCTCCAAACCCTATTATGTTTGTGGGAAAAGAAGCCTCTGAAACCAAAACTACAAGTGGATTCCATTGGATTAGCGATCTCAATATGAAACCTATTCAGATGGAGTGAGCACACTGTGCTATACAGGTGCACAAAAGCCTCCATTTAACCGTCGACATGGGGAAATGTGCAAGAAAAAAAAAATCAAAGGCGCCACGTGACTACATTTTAACACGGCTCCTGAACCCTCTGCTCCTGTGCCAGCTCAGTCGTGCTGAACATTAGCTCGTTATAGCACATCCACCACAATGGGCATTGCCATCGTTGTTCCCGCACCTGGACACAATCCGAGGCACTTCACAACGTGAGTGGTGGGACCAGTCATTAGAGATTGGGGGGGGGGGAAGGGGTGACTGACGTTTACCCGTCAAGAGATGAATGAGCAGAACAATATTTGGCCAATCTAGTAGAAGAGTACCATGACGATATCTGGAGATAAGAGGTTGTCCTACTGATGGGACCTCTAGTGATCAGCTGGAATCTAGGTGGGAACCAAACAATTCCAACACAACTCCACCATGGGCCAAGTTAGGCATTACTTTGGCCATGAAATGCAAGGATATGTCATGTCTTCTAAGGCAAGAGATGCCATTCATAGACAATTTCCACTTTGACTGATCGATACTCGTCCTGAACAGGAGAGAGGACTAATCCAATCTGTGCTGCTCTGGTCCGGCATTCAGTCTGGTCATCTGAGACGACCGGCATCATTGGCCGGTAATCCTGGGCTCCTTTAGCACACACTAGGCTTACGATATCTTGAGTAATACATTGAACATTATGAACTAAAAAAGAGCTCCAGAAGTGGTGGAACAAAGATGGCGGGTGAAGAAGTGAACAGTTCGTCTACAAATGGAAGACTAGGCTAGACACCGGGCCGGAGCAAATTAAATTGCTAATTTTTAATTATTTGTCGTATAGTATATTCTGTTTGGCTTGTTTGATTACAAACTGGCCTAAATGTAGCATTTATTACATGAACTGAAGCAATACATTGACTACTCAGGGGCCGAGGTTCATTGACCACCAATGTTTTGGTCTCCATTTGGAGAAGTCATCATATTACCCAAATAAAATGACTGGCGTTTACCAGATCCTATAGACAAATACTTCAAACCAGAGGACGTTTATGCATGAACCGGTCATCCGTTTTTTTTTAGACCATGGTATGGCAAATGGTCAACCTCACTAATCTTATGAGTCGCTAAAAAGTATCACGTGGCAAGTATAAACTCTTCTTCCTAAAATACAGAATACCAGGAAACATTTTTGGGGTACAAATCTCCCCTATACTGCAATTTATAAACTATACAGCAATGTGCGCGCTCGAGCGCAGGGCCATTCATTCTCTAAGCGGCTGCCAGGAAATAGCCGAGCTCGGCGCTCAGCAGCCCCATAGAGAATGAATGGAGTGGCGGTCAAGCGTGCACACTGCCGCTTCACTCCAACAGTGCTGCTCCCATTGGACAGACCCCGACTGATCAACAAGTTATCACCTACCCACTCGGGAGACTTGTTTTTACTGGACAATCCCTTTAAAAGCAAAAAGAAATGCATTTATGAAGCCAAAGCTGTAGATGTTAAAGGGATCTTCCAAGACTTATTTTTTCTTGTTTGATTCACCAGTCTAGTCTGTAAACTTAAAGACGTTGTCCACTACTTTAACATTGATGGCCTATCCTTCGGATAAATCATCAATGTCTAATTGGCCAGGGTTCGACCCCCGCACCCATGCCAATCAGCTGCTCTCTGTGCCAGCATCAGGCGGCCAGAAATGCTCAGTTACCGGAGTCGCTCCATCTTCTGATAGTGGCCCGGCCGGGTACTTTTCATCCACCTCCTACTGATTTGTATAGGAGGCGTATGTGTGGTACATGGCCGCCGAAGCGATTGGTTGACTGGGCAGCTCTAGAACTGAGCATATCCAGCAGCCTGCTGCCACCGATGGCACCGGGAACAGCTGATCAGCATTGTGGTGGGTGTCTGATCCTGGCCGATCAGACATTGAGGATCTATCATAAGGATAGGCCATCAATGTAAAAGTAGTGGACAACCTCTTTAAAACATATCCATAATCTTGGTGCATGTACTATACACGTGCTATGAGAAACCACATTTTGACCCATATATTCGATTTTTCTGATGGCAATGCCAGAGACTTGCGCAATCCCAACAAGCTCATGCACCTCTAAAACCAAAATGAAAACAAGTTGGGTGCAGCCGTGGGATCGGGTGCAGAGAAAAAGAGGTAAAAACAACAGAAATGTAAGCAATTTACGCCATCATCTATCAACTCCTTTAAAGATTAACCATTGTTTTATAAAAGTTTTAACAAGTCGCAGTGATAGGGACCCTCAGTGCCGAAACTCTACCAATTGCTAAAAAGAGGTGGTAGACACGCTCGGCTAAGCACTGTGCCCCTTTGATTGGCTTTGTTTCTGTATGGACTCATACAGTAGAAACCAGAAGTTTACATACTCTATCTATCTGGACGTTCCCATCTTGCTTGTACTTGCGTATAATTGTTTGTACAGATGAATGAGGCCCCTTCAGGTATCTGAAAATTGCACCCAAGAATGAATCAGACTTGTGCAAGTCCACAATTCTCCTCCTGAGATCTTGGCTGATTTCTTTTGACTTTCCCATGATGCTACACAAAGAAGCCGTGTGTTTCAGGTGTGCATTAAAATACATCCACAGGTGTGTCTCTAATTAACTCAGATGTTGCCAATAAACCTATCAGAAGCTTCCAAAGACATGACATCATCATATGGGATGTCTCATATTGTTTAAAGGCACAGTACTCTTCGTGTATGTAAACTTTTGACTTTAAAGAAAGTAATAAAAATGCCTTAAAACATTCTCTCTCTCTCTCATTATTCTGGCATTTGGCAAATATAAATAATTTTGGTTTCTAAATGACCTAAAATGGAAAGGTTTATTCTGATTTCATGCCAGAGAGTGAGAAAAACCTGCAGATATGTCTTTATAGAGAGCGGAGGGGAAAACCTGCAGATGTGTCTTTATAGAAGGAAGAGGGAAAACCTGGAGATGTGTCTTTATAGAGAGCAGAGGGAAAAACCTGCAGATGTGTCTATAGAGAGCGGAGGGGAAAACCTGCAGATGTGTCTGTATAGAGAGCGGAGGGAAAAACCTGCAGATGTGTCTGTATAGAGAGCGAAGGGAAAAACCTGCAGATGTGTCTGTATAGAGAGCAGAGGGGAAAACCTGCAGATGTGTCTGTATAGAGAGCGGAGGGAAAAACCTGCAGACGTGCCTTTATAGAGAGCGGGGGGGAAAACCTGCAGAGGTGTCTGTATAGAGAGCAGAGGGAACAACCTGCAGATGTGTCTTTACAGAGAGTGTGGACGGAAAAACCTGCAGGTGTGTCTATATAGAGAGCAGAGGGAACAACCTGCAGATGTGTCTTTACAGAGAGTGTGGACGGAAAAACCTGCAGGTGTGTCTATATAGAGAGCGGAGGGAAAAACCTGCAGATGTGTCTTTATAGATAGTGGATGTAAACTTCTGGTTTTAACTGTATATATTCTATAGATCCATACAGTCCACTCTATGAGGAAAACTGAACAAAGCCAATCAAACCCAAGGTGGCACTCACATGTGGCTCTCTTCACCGATCAAAAACTTTTAACAAGTCACTATGACGTTTCAAAAGTTTTATTGTATATATGTGGCATCCAGTAGATAATTGAAGCCCCTGGGTCCCCCGCCCATATTTTCCCCATATTGTCCTCCGGGGCAGAGTGTCACTTCATAGTTTCGGTGGAACAATGAGGAGACGGCGGCTCCTTTGTTTGGAACAGATAATAGCCGTGTTGTAGGACAGTCTATTGCTGCTCTCTACTGAAGACTCACAAAGGCCTAAACGCTTCCTTTATTGGGTCTCGTGAAAGGTCATTGGGCAACGGCATGGTAAACACCATAGGTTCGGGATCTCCCTCCACTTATTTTGGTTCTGTTACTAATGGTGATTCGAATACAAGTAGGAACAGTCCAAACAACCTCAACTCATATTGGCATGTCATGGACAATGTGAGAGTATCAGACTAGTCATGTGTGTTATCCCCAAGAGCGGTTGGATTGAGCATTCAGACATGGAAACTATGTCCAAAAGCCCCTCAACCACTCTGTAGGACTCCTTAAGAATTCCAACGGTGTTTCCCGGTTCCTGACCATAACGAGCGCCAATCGATGATCCATGAAATCAATCGGCACATGTTTAAAGACCATTTACACCGAACAATGTAAAATCTATAAGGACCAACAACTATTAATATGATTGTTTGGTCCTCCAACATAGTGGCAATTGTTCACACAAGGAGATGTGCTGCGGACAAGGAGTATTTTAGGTCCACAAAAATGACCTGATTAGTTGAGGAATGACGTAAGTGAAAACGGCCAACGATCGGGGTAAGTGTTTCAACCAAATACCTAATTGGCAACAGAAAAGGTGCCATATCTCCCTCCACTAGGAACCTCTTGGAGAACGGAGGTTCCACAGCACCTATTGTGCATTTCAGCTTAAAATAGGTTGTCTAGGCGAAATTAAAATATTACCAAGGGTGTGGAAATGCTAAAAATAAAACCTGGAATACTCCTGTAGGAGGTGGACTTGACCCTGTACCGGTTACGCTATGTATTCTATGTTATACAGATTGTATTGTCAAAGTTGATATGTACCACTGCTGGCTAGGTGCAGATTCTGGATGCAGCGAGACTGTTTCCAACAGGCGCCACCTAGAGGTTAAGCTGGGATAGCAGTGGAGTGGAACAGACAAGATTAAGGGGGAAGTGACAGATGCGGGAAGGACGACAGTAGGGAGGTCTTGAGATGGGACAGTTTAGTATAGGGTTCAAGTGAGAGAAGACGTGGTTTTGGTGCTAGGGCCAGTCAGGGAACCCTGAGGTAACCTCAAGAGGTCCGGAGCCTACGACTCACCCTGATGGGCTTAGAGAGTTATCCACCTAGAGAGCCATCGGGGCCCTGCAAAGGATGCAAGTGTGAGGAAGAGGAAGAAAGGAGACAGAGAACCTGGAGCTTGAAGACCAGATCCAAGATAGCGGGAGGGGGATAGGTCAAGGAGCAGTACCTCACAGTGAGTGAAAGAAAGATAAAGAAGGTCATGTTTGCCATAACGTTGTGAACGATTCAGTTTGGACCAAGTGAGCTCCAGAGTTGCATGTGTGTTACGTGTTACAGTCTACGATGATGACTGGCAGCGGGATGATGGACACCGGCCTGAAGAAACCAATAAGTGTTATGCACCCCACCCCAAGTAACATTTGTTCACGAGATCTACTTGGCGAAGGAATGAGACGCGTAAGTGGCCCGACGCCCCCCTCCTTCACATCTCTGCTGTCACCCACGTGGATCTAGTGTGGCCAGTCTTGTGGTCTTCACCAGAACAGAAAGTGATGACATCACAGGACCATTGAGCAGAGCTTGTACTTAACCCCTGAAGCCTAAAATGGCCCAAAAGGTTCCTTTGGCCTATATTAAGATATCAATATTATTAAAGATCTGTGATAGTTGGGGGTCATGCTGGAGATTTTGTATTCAGACCTCCAAGCTTCAAGTTACACTGTTGTCACTGAGGTCTTTGGCTGCAACAGTGAGGAGACTAGAAAGGTGCACCATCACGTGTCTATGATGATAGACCTTTATAATCACCTAACTGCTGCAGCCAAATCACAGTCATCCTCACTCCCTTGAAAGAGAAATGGTGACAGCGTTTTCGGTTATGGCACAAACCACCAGAGTGTCCTGCGCTGGATCCACAGGGGTGAGAAGACTTGGACATTTTCACCCCATCTGTTCCCCCAGAAATTATTTAATAGAACCCAACTGTAAAAAAAGAGAAGGTCTGTCTGCCTCCATTATCCATAATAATATAATTTGTTAATTCAACCAAATTGTATAATTTTAAGGGGCCCTTGACTTTTAATGACCAAACGAGCCCAAGACCAGGCTCAGTGTACCCCAAATTACCAATGACCACTAGAAGAGGACAGACGTCACCAAGGAGATCATCTCTTGTATTTAAGACTAGTGATGGGTGGACCCGGACTCTGAAAGGCCAAATCCATGCGGTTTGAAAGGGCCTGCGTGCCAGACCCTGATTGCGGGCATTTGCTCCAGATCAGGCACTTGAGAAATTAAAAAAAAATAAAGGGAAAATAAGAATGAAGTGAGCGTTTCATACTTACCAAGGCTTCGTCGCGGCTGTAAATTGCTCCCGCTCTGCTGTACGCTACTCCTGCGGCCTCCCTGGGCCAATATTCATTGCTCATACATATGCACTGATTTGCCCACCCACCGGCTGGCCCTGCCTCTGTGATTGGTTGCAGTCAGACGCGCCCCCAGCCTGTGTGACAGCGTCTGACTGCAACCACTTACAGGTGCTGTCTGCGGGTCAGAATCATGATTCATGAACCAGGAGGCTCAGGATGAGCAGAGGAGGAAACATTGCGGGCACAGTTCATCCTGAGCCTCCGGCTTCATGATTCATGAACCAGGAGGCTCAGGATGAGCAGAAGAGGAAACATTGCGGGCACAGCTCATCCTGAGCCTCATGATTCATGAACCAGGAGGCGCAGGATGAGCAGAAGAGGAAACATTGCGGGCACAGCTCATCCTGAGCGGCCTGCTTCACGATTCATGAACCAGGAGGCCAGGATGAGCTGAGGAGGAAACATTGCGGGCACAGCTCATCCTGAGCCTCCTGCTTCCAGAATCATGAACCAGGAGGCTCAGGATGAGCAGAGGAGGAAACATTGCGGGCATAGCTCATCCTGAGCCTCCTGCTTCATGAATCATGAACCAGGAGGGGTCAGGATGAGCAGAAGAGGAAACATCGTGGGTGCAGCTCATCCTGAGACACCTGATTCATAAACCAGGATGGCTCAAGAGGAACAGAGGAGGAAACATTGCGGGCACAGCTCATCCTGAGCCTCCTGCTTCATGATCCATTCACCAGGAGGCTCAGGATGCGGAGAGGAGGTAATATTGCGGACGCATAGATCTGCGCATTACTCCCCCCCCCCCCCCCATCTAGGGGTCTTACCCCCAGACCCTCACTTCTATTATAAACAACTCCATGCCCACGTGGACTTAGAAAAAGAATGTTTATTCTAAACCAGGCTGCATTTTGAACACGCCCCCATCATGTGATAAATTACGTCATACCTGAAAGAAGCCCCTACATTCTAACATCTACCTTTATTTTTAGTGCACGATCTAGACGAACTTAGTCCCGGAAGTGAATGCGTGACCTGGAAGCAGCAGCCAGCCATGACACGGAGCTTCGGTGAGTACACCGCTTGCGCTGCTAACCAACAGTTTTAATCCCCGCATTCTGGTTCCCTTATACTTATATGGGTACCGGATTCTGGACCGGAAGCGGATTTATAAAAAAAAAAAGTTAGCAGGGACCCGACGATCCCAGTTATATGCGGGTCCGCCCATCTCTATTTAAGACATATCAGAAAATAATTTACCCTTTAATATCCAACCAAAAATGAGATGTGAATAATCTTCCATTTTTACAAGTCCTTCCAAACTAATCCCAAAAGTCTTGGCAAACTTCTAACCGTAGATGACTTTACCTGTAAAACTACTGTTCATTTCAGGAGCCTCATCGTCGTATTCGTAATTTTCGGTATGCACTATGCCAGCATTTTGCATATCATTGTAAGACTTTGTCCGTTTAGGGGTCGACTGCTTAGCGCCGGAAAACAGGTTTTGCAATGCATCACCGGAAGTCACTTTCCCATCGACGGGCTGGATCGGAGGTTTCGGTGTCCCATAATAGTTACCTAACCAAAAAGAAACAAATTGTGAAAATACAACCTATATATATTATATATATATTACGTTCTTTTCAGCAGGAGACCCTCAGTATGGGGGGAAAACGGCTACTACAAATCCAGGCAGAGGCAAGAGAGATTTCTTTGTTCCTTCTGGGTTACTTGAGTTGCATTGACTTGGAGAATTGAGGAGGCCATTGTTGAAGATCATTCATTGGAGAGATTTAAAACAAAAGGCAGCTGGGCTGAATAGCAAAACTTCATCTCGCTGCGAATTTCAATTAGCAATCCGGGTCCGAGCGAGCTTTTGTACAATGTGATGTCAGATTTTGTGTGTACCCGACAGAAAATATAAAATTCATTACCCCTTTCACCCCAAGAACCGAAGAAAGGAAGGAATGACCCATATTATCAAGCTGCTCTCATTTCTTTTACCATGGAAGGAGATTTCTTCTTTATTCCTTTCCTCCCGCTCACTAACGCAGCAAAAGGACCCGGCCGGCCCCGGATTAATCCCCGAGCTGAGGCTTTTGTCACTTCAAACTTTTTTTCCTCTTTTTTTTTACCTTAGGTTTTTGAGATTCTAGGGTATAAAAATGTATATTATATATATATATATATATATATATATATATATATATATATATATATATATATATATATATATATATAAATTATATATATATATATATAATATATTATACATAATATATTATATAATATAATATTTAAAATATATAATATATATATATATTATATACACACACACATATATATACACACATACACATACATACAGTGCCTACAAGTAGTATTCAACCCCCTGCAGATTTAGCAGGAATTAACTTGGCATTGTGACATTTGGACTGTAGATCAGCCTGGAAGTGTGAAATGCAGCAAAAAAGAATGTTATTTCTTTTTTTTTTTTTTTTTTTTTTTTTTTTTAAATTGTGAAAAGTTTATTCAGAGGGTCATTTATTATTCAACCCCTCAAACCACAAGAATTCTGTTTGGTTCCCCTAAAGTATTAAGAAGTATTTCAGGCACAAAGAACAATGAGCTTCACATGTTTGGATTATTTATCTCTTTTTCCAGCCTTTTCTGACTAATTAAGACCCTCCCCAAACTTGTGAACAGCACTCATACTTGGTCAACATGGGAAAGACATAGGAGCATTACAAGGCCATCAGAGACAAGATCGTGGAGGGTCACAAGGCTGGCAAGGGGTACAAAACCCTTTCCAAGGAGTTGGGCCTACCTGTCTCCACTGTTGGGAGCATCATCCGGAAGTGGAAGGCTTATGGAACTACTGTTAGCCTTCCACGGCCTGGACAGCCTTTGAAAGTTTCCACCCGTGCCGAGGCCAGGCTTGTCCGACGAGTCAAGGCTAACCCAAGGACAACAAGGAAGGAGCTCCGGGAAGATCTCATCGCAGTGGGGACATTGGTTTCAGTCAATACCATAAGTAACGTACTCCACCGCAATGGTCTCCGTTCCAGACGAGCCCGTAAGGTACCTTTACTTTCAAAGCGTCATGTCAAGGCTCGTCTACAGTTTGCTCATGATCACTTGGAGGACTCTGAGACAGACTGGTTCAAGGTTCTCTGGTCTGATCAGACCAAGATCGAGATCTTTGGTGCCAACCACACACGTGACGTTTGGAGACTGGATGGCACTGCATACGACCCCAAGAATACCATCCCTACAGTCAAGCATGGTGGTGGCAGCATCATGCTGTGGGACTGTTTCTCAGCCAAGGGGCCTGGCCATCTGGTCCGCATCCATGGGAAGATGGATAGCACGGCCTACCTGGAGATTTTGGCCAAGAACCTCCGCTCCTCCATCAAGGATCTTAAGATGGGTCGTCATTTCATCTTCCAACAAGACAACGACCCAAAGCACACAGCCAAGAAAACCAAGGCCTGGTTCAAGAGGGAAAAAAATCAAGGTGTTGCAGTGGCCTAGTCAGTCTCCGGACCTTAACCCAATTGAAAACTTGTGGAAGGAGCTCAAGATTAAAGTCCACATGAGACACCCAAAGAACCTAGATAACTTGGAGAAGATCTGCATGGAGGAGTGGGCCAAGATAACTCCAGAGACCTGTGCCGGCCTGATCAGGTCTTATAAAAGACGATTATTAGCTGTAATTGCAAACAAGGGTTATTCCACAAAATATTAAACCTAGGGGTTGAATAATAATTGACCCACACTTTTATGTTGAAAATTTATTCAAATTTAACTGAGCAACATAACTTGTTGGTTTGTAAGATTTATGCATCTGTTAATAAATCCTGCTCTTGTTTGAAGTTTGCAGCCTCTAACTTATTTGCATCTTATCAAACCTGCTAAATCTGCAGGGGGTTGAAGACTACTTGTAGGCACTGTATATACATACACACATATATAACTAAAATTATATATATATTTATAAAAAAAATAGACATTATTTGGATGTTATGTTAATGGTGTACGGGCAGAAATTGCATGTTTTTTTTCTTAAGATTTTTTTTTAATAAATGTACTTAATATATTTTAATTGTTTTGGATATTTTATGCAATTCTGATTTAACAGTCTTGTCTGGTTTAAAAAAAAAAAAAATAAAGTTAGTAAAAGGGGTTTTTCATACTTTTACATTGATGGCCTATCCTGATTGGTTGAGGTGCGGGGTGTCGGATCCCAGCCAATCTGCTGTTTCCCGGTAGCAGGCTGGAAATGCTCAGTTCCGGAGCCGCTCCATCTTCTGATAGTGGCTGCAGCTGGGTACCGTACATTCGTCTCCCATTCAGATCAATAGAAGTAGAATGTGTAGTACCCAGCCCCGGCTGCTATCAGAAGACGGAGCAGCTCCTTAACTGAACATTTCCGGCCTCTGCTGCTGCCGCGACCAAGAGCAGCTGATCGGCAGGGGTGTGGGGTGTCAGATCCCGAACGATCAGACATTGATGACCAATCCTAAGGATAGGCCTTCAATGTAAAAGTAGTGGACAACCCATTTAATAAAGAGGGATACTCTATTCATAAATTCCATTAAAAGGACTTTAGAGGGTCAGACCCCTGGGAATATCAATAATCCAGAGAAAAGGGGGTCTTTAATCCCCCGTCACATGGAGCCATCACTGTCTTCATTGCCTATAGAGCTACCGGGGAGAGTCAAGCACTCTGTTCCAATGGGGCATTTTAGAGGATCAGAAGCACAAGTGAATGTTTTATGTGCCCTAAATAAAAATAAGAATCATCTGTAACACAATATGAAATATGTAAAAAGTACTAAATTAAGGGAAATCATGGTCTTCGGCCCATGTGCGGAACTATAGCCGTAGTAGCAATCGGATGGCAGGAAATAGGCAGGGAAATGAGCACACAGGTCCACTGACCAAACCCTACCTCCCTCCTGATATTTAAAACCAAGCCTTGTGCAATGCTTCTGTAGCGCCCCTGAACCCGTCAAGGTGCTACAAGGTTCTGCATCCCCACCAGGATGCAAGGCCTACCCCCTTAGGGACCCAGAACCCCAGTGCCGGTAACACCAAAAACCCAGGTAATCCAAGTGTTCCCCAACAATCCCCCATACAATGGTACCCAGCTAGGGTGGGACCATCGATGGCCGCCTACAGGTGGAGCCACTCCAGTCCACTAGTTGGCCAGGTGGGAGGGGCAGGAGAGTAGTCAGTTGAGTAGTGACTGTAGAAGTGTGAAGGTGGAAGTGAAGTGACACCCTGACTCAGGTTAACGGTGACCTGGTACCCAGGAGAAGTGGTTGCCGGTAGAGTACTTCCAGAACTACGCACCGACGGGGTACAGGACCCTAGGACAGGAAAGAGCTTCAAGCCAACCTGTTAACACCAGCAAAGCAGGGGGACCATCAAGGACCTTGCTGACCATAAAGAATCCGAAGACTCAGTAGCAAAGGGAGAATCGGGGACAGGACCAGAGACTCCAACCCCACAGGGTTCACGCTACCGTCAGGCGGACAGATGTAGACAAACCATAGAACGGAGACCCCCAATGTTCTATACCATGGGGACCCACTTACCAGAGACAGGTGCAGGGGAGGAAGGTACCAGAGAATCAGACTGGCATTGGGACGAAGGGGACCTGGAAGCGAAACCAGCCGGCCTCGAGCAACCAGTTAACATCCCAAGTGAGTAAACCAGTTGAACTGAATACCTGTCTGGATGCCCTTCTTCCAACGCCTATTGCACCATACATCCACTGGGGCAATACCCTACTTGTGGTGGGACTACCATACTAGCTGCTAATACCACCAGCCCCAGTGGAGAAAGTCTGCAGCGGCGGCTCCCTACAGTTAACCACAACACCGCAAGTGACATCACAAATAAACTTTATTCAACCTTCCCCTGTAAATATCCCCATTACATAAAGGGCCCAGGGCACGGAACCGGGTAACGGCCCCCACTGTGACATTCCTAAGATGTACACTGCCAGGAACAGAGTACCCCATATCCCTGGGTGCTACACTTCTCACAGTAGGTACTAGATAGACAGCACTGCTAGTGGGGGTTCAGTGGTATCGAGTTGGGGACAGTTATGAATATAAACATTCTCACACATGGGTGCGGCGTCTCCCTATAGCAGGTCTTCCATTTTTGGTTACCCAACTGGTCCCTGTACAGACTACATAGACCCTAGCCACCCAACTGAAAACACTACCTCAGACCTGACTCCCTAAAAAGCAGTTGAGGGGTTTCTCATACCTCCTGAAGGACCAGAGGGGAGGCCACAACTCACTGCCAACAAAAATAGAGGAAGGTGTGCAGGAAGACACAAAAACCCAGAGGGAGAGAACTAAAACATGTTCATATAAAGTAGAGAGGGAAGTCTAAAGAGCCTTAAATAAGCGAATCAAGTAAAACCTGCCAAAATCCTAAAAGAGGTGAAAGGAATAAGTGCTGGGAAGAAAAACTGACCCACTGCAAGAAACTGACCCACTGCAAGAACCCAAAAAAAGTAAACCCCTTATCTGAAGGGCTGGAACAAGTCCACCTAGAGGTATAGCCAGCAAGGAAGTACAGTGAATGGTGAACATATGAAACCCAACCCAGAATGTGATAGGTCAGACAAATGGGAATATGAGAAACACCTGGAGAAGAGCAAACCAAGAAAGGAGAACAAAGGCAATAAGAACCATCAGCATTTGGACAGAGAAAATAAAGGCTATAGCCCAGAAGACCGAGGAACCGACCATACAACAGGTCACTGGAGCGAAACCCAAAACTGAGCCATGGCAGTGACCAGCACAGCAGGGGGGGTTCGGCGGTGATGAGTGGGATCCAATAGAAGAGTATCAATGGATAAGTTTTTTAGTTACACCCATGGATTGCGCCTATACACATTAGACTAATGTTGACCGATAACGTTGATAGGTTTGGCTGGCAATTTAAAGTGTATGGGGGCTCCTGTTGGATTTTGGTATGCCACTCCTTTTGTTCTCTCGGAGAAAGGCTGCCACCAGAGGAGAATGGCACCGGCTGTCTCAGATAGCACGAGAGGCAGAGCGAGCGCTCCTGTGTATGGGAGCACTGGACAAGATGGCTGCCAGACAAAACCATCACCAAAGTCTATGGGGGGGGGCTTTATGCCTCAATGTTCCAGTGCATGGGGCCCAATAGCTACCGGGCTAACGATTGGCCGAACCATCTAATGTGTATGGGTGGCTTTAGGCTCATGTAAAAAGGTCTCTATTGATTAGTGGCCATAACGGGCACACATCTGCCTGTGTAAATGCAGCTTTCTGCAAGGCCGGAAGCAACGGTTTCCCATGGTAACGGCACCATCTACCTCACCATCCCGGCCCTAATAGCTGGCGGGCTAACGATTGGCCGAACCATATAACGTGTACGGGGGTCTTTAGGCCTCAATGTTCCAGCGCATGGGCCCCGATAGCTGCTGGCCTAACGATTGGCCAAACCATCTAATGTGTACGGGGGGCTTTAGGCCTCAATGTTCCAGTGCATGGGCCCCGATAGCTGCCGGGTTAACGATTGGCCGAACCATCTAATGTGTACGGGGGGCTTTAGGCCTCAATGTTCCAGTGCATGGGCCCTGATAGCTGCCAGGCTAACGATTGGCCGAACCATCTAATGTGTACGGGGGGCTTTAGGCCTGAATGTTCCAGCGCATGGGCCCCGATAGCTGCTGGCCTAACGATTTGCCGAACCATATAACGTGTACGGGGGGCTTTAGGCCTCAATGTTCCAGTGCATGGGCCCCGATAGCTGCTGGCCTAACGATTTGCCGAACCATCTAACGTGTACGGGGGGCTTTAGGCCTCAATGTTCCAGTGCATGGGCCCCGATAGCTGCTGGCCTAACGATTTGCCGAACCATCTAACGTGTACGGGGGGCTTTAGGCCTCAATGTTCCAGTGCATGGGCCCCGATAGCTGCTGGCCTAACGATTTGCCGAACCATCTAATGTGTACGGGGGGCTTTAGGCCTCAATGTTCCAGTGCATGGGCCCCGATAGCTGCTGGCCTAACGATTTGCCGAACCATCTAATGTGTACGAGGGGCTTTAGGCCTCAATGTTCCAGCGCATGGGCCCCGATAGCTGCTGGCCTAACGATTTGCCGAACCATATAACGTGTACGGGGGGCTTTAGGCCTCAATGTTCCAGCGCATGGGCCCCGATAGCTGCTGGCCTAATGATTTGCCGAACCATATAACGTGTACGGGGGGCTTTAGGCCTCAATGTTCCAGCGCATGGGCCCCGATAGCTGCTGGCCTAACGATTTGCCGAACCATATAATGTGTACAGGGGGCTTTAGGCTCATGTAAAAAGGTCTCTATTGATCAGTGGTCATAACGGGCACACATCTGCCTGTGTAAATGCAGCTTTCTGCAAGGCCGGAAGCAACGGTTTCCCATGGTAACGGCACCATCCCGGCTCCTGTACCTGCACAAGATGGCAGTGATAGCGTATAATACGGTATGTACACTGCAGATGTTTATTGTCAAGCGATTGTAGTGCACGCAGCCAGTACACGGAGCGGAGAAGTCTGTCTACATCACAAACTTACAAGCGTTCGCTATTCAGAAGCCGCCTTGAGGAAACTCTGGTAACCAGGCAACCAGACCCGAGACCCCAGAGATGGCAGCTGGAGCAGACAAAAGTGTGTGTGCCGGGAGGAGGGGGGCGCCGTTACTTTCTCCCGCAATCAATACAAACTTCCAACCTAAATCTTTCTATTTTAAAAGCAAAAAAAAATCCTTTAAAAATATTTGCTGAATAATTACATTTATTTTGGTGTTTGCAGGTGAAGAATTTGCATTAAATAAAACAGGGGTCTATCCAGAGCAGATGACAATTTTTTTTAAATTTTTTTATTTTTATTTTTTTTTTAGACATTTTGGCACCTCTTGTTTTGCAGTGAGGGGGGATGTCCGTACACCCCCACTGCTCCAGAGGATCCTCACAGAGCCCCTTGCGAGGATTCACATACAGTCACTGCTGACTTGTATCCTAGGGACGGACAATTCCTTTAAGGGTCTTCAGACTTACCCATTACTGAGATAGATGACGGTTGGTGCTTTTAAAATTCTATGGAGAAGCTAGAGGCCGACATCATCCTGCAGGTTCTCCTCAAACAGTTACCGTTCTCCATAGAACTTTATGAGCACCAACTGTCCTCTCATCTCACTAATTGGAAAATCTCTGATCACTGGACACACATTTTACCTCTGAATTGAGAATGATAATCAGTCCAGGAGGAGAAAAAAGTGGATTTCTGTCATAAGATATATCACAGAGAGCCATGTATTTGCCCCTTTCCTCTGCTTACTCATCCTCCCCAATCCCCCTTTCCTCTGCTTACTCATCCTCCCCGATCCCCCTTTCCTCTGCTCACTCATCCTCCCTGATCCCCCTTTCCTCTGCTTACTCATCCTCCCTGATCCCCCTTTCCTCTGCTTACTCATCCTCCCTGATCCCCCTTTCCTCTGCTTACTCATCCTCCCTGATCTCCCTTTCCTCTGCTTACTCATCCTCCCTGATCCCCCTTTCCTCTGCTTACTCATCCTCCCTGATCCCCCTTTCCTCTGCTAACTCATCCTCCCTGATCCCCCTTTCCTCTGCTTACTCATCCTCCCTGATCCCCCTTTCCTCTGCTTACTCATCCCTCCCCGATCCCCCTTTCCTCTGCTCACTCATCCTCCCTGATCCCCCTTTCCTCTGTTTACTCATCCTCCCTGATCCCCCTTTCCTCTGCTTACTCATCCTCCCTGATCCCCCCTTTCCTCTGCTTACTCATCCCTCCCCGATCCCCCTTTCCTCTGCTCACTCATCCTCCCTGATCCCCCTTTCCTCTGTTTACTCATCCTCCCTGATCCCCCTTTCCTCTGCTTACTCATCCTCCCTGATCCCCCCTTTCCTCTGCTTACTCATCCTCCCCGATCCCCTTTTCCTCTGCTTACTCATCCTCCCCGATCCCCCTTTCCTCTGCTTACTCATCCTCCCTGATCCCCCTTTCTTCTGCTTACTCATCCTCCCTGATCCCCCTTTCCTCTACTTACTCATCCTCCCTGATCCCCCTTTCCTCTACTTACTCATCCTCCCTGATCCCCCTTTCCTCTGCTTACTCATCCTCCCTGATTCCCCTTTCCTCTGCTTACTCATCCTCCCTGATCCCCCTTTCCTCTGCTTACTCATCCTCCCTGATCCCCTTTCCTCTGCTTACTCATCCTCCCTGATCCCCCCTTTCCTCTGCTTACTCATCCTCCCTGATCCCACTTTCCTCTGCTTACTCATCCTCCCTGATCCCCCTTTCTTCTGCTTACTCATCCTCCCCGATCCCCCTTTCCTCTGCTCACTCATCCTCCCTGATCCCCCTTTCCTCTGCTTACTCATCCTCCCTGATCCCCCTTTCTTCTGCTCACTCATCCTCCCCAAACCCCCTTTCCTCTGCTTACTCACCCTCCTCGATCCCCATTTCCTCTGCTTACTCATCCTCCCTGATCCCCTTTTCCTCTGCTTACTCATCCTCCCTGATCCCCTTTTCCTCTGCTTACTCATCCTCCCTGATCCCCCTTTCCTCTGCTTACTCACCCTCCCTGATCCCCCTTTCTTCTGCTTACTCACCCTCCTCGATCCCCCTTTCCTCTGCTTACTCATCCTCCCTGATCCACCTTTCCTCTGCTTACTCATCCTCCCTGATCCCCCTTTCTTCTGCTCACTCATCCTCCCCGAACCCCCTTTCCTCTGCTTACTCACCCTCCTCGATCCCCCTTTCCTCTGCTTACTCACCCTCCTCGATCCCCCTTTCCTCTGCTTACTCATCCTCCCTGATCCCCCTTTCCTCTGCTTACTCATCCTCCTCGATCCCCTTTTCCTCTGCTTACTCATCCTCCCTGATCCCCTTTTCCTCTGCTTACTCATCCTCCCTGATCCCCCTTTCTTCTGCTTACTCATCCTCCCTGATCCCCCTTTCCTCTGCTTACTCATCCTCCCTGATCCCCTTTTCCTCTGCTTACTCATCCTCCATGATCCCCTTTTCCTCTGCTTACTCATCCTCCCTGATCCCCCTTTCCTCTGCTTACTCATCCTCCCTGATCCCCTTTTCCTCTGCTTACTCATCCTCCCTGATCCCCCTTTCCTCTGCTTACTCATCCTCCCTGATCCCCCTTTCCTCTGCTTACTCATCCTCCCTGATCCCCCTTTCTTCTGCTTACTCATCCTCCCTGATCCCCCTTTCTTCTGCTTACTCATCCTCCCTGATCCCCCTTTCTTCTGCTTACTCATCCTCCCTGATCCCCCTTTCTTCTGCTTACTCATCCTCCCTGATCCCCCTTTCCTCTGCTTACTCATCCTCCCTGATCCCCCTTTCCTCTGCTTACTCATTTTCCCCGATCCCCCTTAAATAAAAATGTGGGGGCTTGTTATGGGTGGTATTGAAAGTTTTATACAGTTTTTTTGCAAAACTGTCCAGAGATTTGTGCAACTGAAAACCCTTGCCGCTCCGTTTGGACGCCGTTCGCTGTCAGCAAGTTATTACCTAGTGCACAATTATATTCAGCAGGAAAAACAGGCCAGCAAACAAGCGGGGTTATTGTTATTCTGCGAGGACTGTCACCCCGAGCTTAAATACACTGCTGTGAAAATATAATTATCGACACATTAAAAAAACGTGCTACGCTTATGATATTACGCCACACTGCAAACACTGACAGCATTGCTGATCACAGCGGTACGGCAGCACTGGATGCACGGTGTAGACCCTGTCCGTGGCCTCGTGGCCAAAATTATGGATTCGTACCGCATAGATCCATAATACAACTTGCTATGGGCCCATTCTGTAACCCCTGTGCCTTTAGCTTCGAAAAGGCACTATAGAGCGCACTATGGGCCTATAGGGACTCTATGTGCCGCCATCCTACTTTTACTAGTACCCTGGACTGCCATATCAGTACTGATTGTATTGAAATGTATTTCATCCCCTATCACAAGTATAACAGATTGCCGAACAAGTCCAGACAGTAGCCACAATAGGGATCAAACAGTTCCAACGAAAAAAATAAACCTTACAGGCTATGTATGGCTGTCACCGGACAAACCTAGCCGGATAATTTTCAGAGTTCTTTAGGTCCTCTTCATATGTCAGAGATGCTGGTACATGTGGGATCCGGTTTTTTTTCACGGATATCACACGTACCCATTTTAACCTACAGGGCTGATCATGTCTGTTTTTTGACACCAAACTTGTGTCCGTTTGATCCACATGGAGAAATGTCCATGTTTTTACAGCATCGCGGATGACCAGGGCTAAAACAAGTCTATGGGTCTGGGAAAAATGCGTTCAGCACATGGATGGCGTCCATGTGCGATCCGTGTACTGTCCGTGTGCTGCACGTGATTAATAATGAAATTGTAGGAAAAGCTTTGTAATTTTATTTTTGCGTTATCTATACTGGAAAAACGTGGATGACACACGGATGACGCACAGATGATGCACGAATGATGCACGAATGATGCATGCATGGCACGCGGATGACACATGGATGACGCACAGATGATGCACACATGGCACACAGATGATGCACGAATGATGCATGCATGGCACGCGGATGACACATGGATGACGCACAGATGATGCACACATGGCACACAGATGAAGCGAGAAGGGCACGCGAGTAACACATGGAGGGCACACGGATGACACATTGAGGGCATACGGATGAAGCACGAAGGGCACGCGGATGGCACATGGATAACACAGATGGCACGCGGATGACGCACAGATGATACACAAATCATGCATGAATGGCACGCGGATGACACATTGAGGGCATACGGATGAAGCGCGGATGGCACGTGGATGACGCACAGATGATGCACGCATGGCACGCGGATGGCATAGATGAAGCACGAAGGGCATGTGAGTAACACATGGAGGGCACACGGATGAAGCACGAAGGGCACGCAAATGACACACGGATGTCATGTGTATGGCACACAGATAATTCACAGATGGCACACAGATGAACGGATAACAGATAGCACGCGGATGGCACAATGAGGACATACGGATGAAGCACGAAGGGCACGCGGATAGCACATGGATGACGCACAGATGATGCACGCATGGCACACAGATGGCACGCGGATGGCACGGATGAAGCACGAAGGGCACACGTATAACACATGGAGGGCACACGGATGAAGCACGAAGGGCACGCAAAAAACACACGGATGTCATGTATATGGCACACAGATAATGCACAGATGGCACACAGATGAACAGAACACAGATGGCACGCAGATGACACACGGATGACACATTGAGGCCATATGGAAGAAGCATGAAGGGCACAAGGATGACACATGGATGACATACGGATGACACATCAATGGCACGTGGATGACGCACAGATGTACGGATAATGCACGAATGATGCATGCATGGCAAACAGATGTCACGCGGATGGCACAGATGAAGCACAAAGGGCACGCAGATAACACATGGAAGGCACACGGATGAAGCGCGAAAGGTGCGCGAATGACACACGGATGTCATGTGGATGGCACACAGATAATGCACAGATGATGAAAGGATAACACACAGATGGCACGCGGATGGTGCATGGATGATGCGTAAATGACGCACGCAGATAGCACACAGATGGCACGCAGATGACACATGGATGGCAATACCGGAAAACACAGATGACACCAATGCCATTTTTTCCCATTCGGATTTTATACGCACGTGTGATGGGGGCCTAGGGTGGGCCGGTTACTACTCCTCAACATTTCTATTTGAGTAAATACTTGTATTTTCCTGCAAATAATTCCAGTCCAGATTTTCTCCTATAAAGTTATGAATAAATTGACAACTGGGAGTGACAAGCTGGGGGGCGTGTCCCTGCACATTTTGGCATTCTGAACACCGATTGGATAGGATCAAAATGTGCAGGAGCACGCCCCCAACTGATCACACTCAGTTGGCAATTTATGCATAAATTGCCAGGAGGAATAAAAGGGGAACGGTGCACCCTAAAGCTTTAAGAAAATTAAATGTATCACCCATAAAATAAAAAATATTTACTAAAACAGACTTATCAGGAGAACTGATGATTTCCCGGCTCTTCTTAAAATACCAGACCCCAGTCCAAAAATAAAAGTTCCTAAATCCGGTATTAGTTCTAGATATGGAAGAATTAAAACCATCATGACATCCACATCATCTCCAGGACCCCGCGTCTGTTCCGACAGCCCCACCACCGGAGCAACGAGGGTCGGAAACTGCCCAAAAACTTGTAAAACCAGAAAATAATTTCATAATGAAAGTTCTTAAAGAATCATTTACAAAATAAATATGATCCTAGTGATTAGTTGTTTATACACGATGGTAACTGGACAGGTAGAAAGTATTTGCTTACATCCAAGGAATAAAATACTGGAAGACAAAAAGACCCAAAATCTATCAGTTCTTTCCTTTTCGAGCATTATTTCATTGTGATATAGAGCAGGGGCCAAACAAACGAAGGTCAAATGACCAAGAAATGGTTAATTATCTGGAATCAGAATGATCAGGCATGTTGAATTTCATCATGCCCAATCCTTCGTATTAGCAGCAGCTAGAGCTCCTCATTGAGGATAAATGCTGCCTTGGTCTATAGTTGTAAAAAGCCCCATCGCCATCTTCAGAGGCGGACAAATCATTGGCCGTAGCCGCACAGGGGCCCAGGAGGTTCAGGGGCCCATTTCTACACCCAAAGCAGGTGGAATGGTGCATTTTCATGAGTTTTTGGGCTACAAAGGGCCCATTTATTGTTCTTCCAAAGGAGCCCTTGTCTGTGTCTTCCAGTGGCCACCCACCTTGGGGCTCCATAGTGAAAACTGAAATCATGCCCTTTCATCACCCACATTCGTTACAAACTGTTGACAAGTCACATTTATGGACCTGTCTGGGAAGACTATGTTGCATATGGCTTATCCCAAGGGCGGCCAATACCACTGGTGCAACCTGTGCACCCCCAAGAGGTAAAGGGGCCACTTCCACCTCCAAAGTTGAAAGCTTCTCTCTCAGACACAAAAAGGGGGCATTATGGGAATCTATTGGACTACAAAGGGCCCATGTTGTGTTCTTGATGAGAAGCCCACCGAGCAATAACACAACCCATATCTATTACTAGTTAATGACTATTAAACATCTGATCACCATTTGCACACATGGGCTTCCTGCTTTTTAGGAGATATCATCAGAGTTCTAGCCTTTAACAGAGAAACAACCAATACAACTTCATTACCTTATGTACACAAGATTTAGTACGTAAAGGTGCATGATTATCATGAATGAGTGTTCCAAGGCTGCCGATCACACGAAGAACGAGCATTTTGAAATGATCTTTTGGTTTGGACAAAAGATCCTTTTGGTTTGGACAAAAGATCCTTTTGGTTTGGACAAAAGATCATAATTCTCGTCAGGACATCATTTCGTATAAACAATACTTCTATTGCTGAACACAATGGGCACTAGACTACCTTTAAACTGATAGTTGAGTGTTTATCTATGTATACAGTACATTAAACAACATGTTTGCCAATCATGTAATGGTGCACATGCGCATTTGTATTGTGCCAGTAATTGGGAATGAACAGTTCCAGAAACGCTCATTATATCACTGGATGAATAAAGCTAAATAGTTGTAGGGTAAGATGCCTTTTACATCGGGTTAAAAATCTTCTCTCTCTGCAGCACATGCTCCTTTGTAAACAGGTGATGTGCTGGAGAGAACGTAATGTTCTATGTTCACAGAATGATCTTATTAAAAATCTTCACTCTCGGCAGCGCATGCTCTTGTGTAAACAGGTGATGTGCTGCCGAGACCGTGATGTTCTATGTTAACAGAACGATCCTGTGTAAACAGGTGATGTGCTGCCGAGAACGTGATGTTTTATGTTAACAGAACGATCCTGTGTAAACAGGTGAGGTGCTGCAGAGAACGTGATGTTCTATGTTAACAGAACAATCCTTTGTAAACAGGTGATGTGCTGCCGAGAACGTGATGTTCTATGTTCACAGAACGATTCTGTGTAAACAGGTGATGTGCTGCCGAGAACGTGATGTTCTATGTTAACAGAATGATCCTGTGTAAACAGGTGATGTGCTGCAGAGAATGTAATGTTCTATGTTCACAGAATGATCTTATTAAAAATCTTCTCTCTTGGCAGCACATGCACCGGTGTAAACAGGTGATGTGCTGCAGAGAGCATGATGTTCTATGTTCACAGAACGATCTTACGAACAATCTTCTCTCTCGGCAGCGCATGTTCCTGTGTAAACCGGTGATGTGATGCCGAGAACGTGATGTTCTATGTTAACAGAACGATCCTGTGTAAACAGGTGAGGTGCTGCAGAGAACGTGATGTTCTATGTTAACAGAACAATCCTTTGTAAACAGGTGATGTGCTGCCGAGAACGTGATGTTCTATGTTCACAGAACGATTCTGTGTAAACAGGTGATGTGCTGCCGAGAACGTGATGTTCTATGTTAACAGAATGATCCTGTGTAAACAGGTGATGTGCTGCAGAGAATGTAATGTTCTATGTTCACAGAATGATCTTATTAAAAATCTTCTCTCTTGGCAGCACATGCACCGGTGTAAACAAGTGATGTGCTGCAGAGAGCATGATGTTCTATGTTCACAGAACGATCTTACGAACAATCTTCTCTCTCGGCAGCGCATGTTCCTGTGTAAACCGGTGATGTGCTGCAGAGAATGTAATGTTCTATGTTAACAGAATGATCTTATTAAAAATCTTCTCTCTTGGCAGCACATGCACCGGTGTAAACAGGTGATGTGCTGCCGAGAACGTGATGTTCTAGGTTCACAGAACGATCTTATTAAAAATCTTCTTTCTGGGCAGCACATGCAATGGTGTAAACAGGTGATGTGCTGCCGAGAACGTGATGTCCTATGTTCATATTAACTATCGTTCTGTGCACGGTCGGCTATTAAGAAGCAATTACCATGCCATGACCTGTAACGCCCGCTATGTTAAGCCAACAATGTCGGTCTGTTTCTCAGGCTTCCATAACAGAGTCCCTTGCTTTGCCCTGACAATCGGGCGAGGCTCTATGAGAACACCGTTCATTTCTGAAAATTTCAGACGCCAATTTTGCAATCGCATTAGAACAAATTACAAGACTTTGCGAATGCTTTAATTATCTTGTGAGCCGGTTCTGCCGAAAGTCACATTTTCCAATGAATCGAGCTATAAGAAAATTGCAAAATGGATAGTTTATGTTGCAATGGACGTGACCCAGCAGATGTGAAGTGCAACAGAACGAGCAGATGGAAGCGCCGGGACACAACGAAGAAGCTTCAACACTGGTTATGGAAGAATAATTCCTAGAGGGTTAAAACTAGAGACACCTTTACTCATTTCGTTTATTTTAAGGGTTAATTCAATTAATAAGGTTAAATCCGTGTTGCATCCATGCACAACCCAAAGCCAAGTCTGCATGGCAGCATATTTATATTTTTGCAGGGAAATTGCTGTCAAGAAAATACAATATGGCAGAAAAAGTCCTCCGTAACCCATTATTTGCCAAATTAGCAATTTTCTTTTTTTTTTTTTTTTTTTTTTTAATTAAATGACAGATTTTTAATGATTTGGGTCCTAATGAAACATAATTTGCCAAATTATAATTATTAATAATTATTAAATTATTATTATTAATTTTAATTAATTATTAATTATTATTATTAATAGTAATTAATGCTTAATAATAATAGTTAAAATAATAATTATTGGACCCAATTAAAAAAATTTAGTTGCTAGAAGCAAAAGATTAGGCGTCCCAAAAAAAAAAAAAAAGGACATTGGTAGATAATAGGTTAAAAGATATAAACACCTTCAGGGCAGCTTTCTTAGGCTATGTGCACACAGTGCGTTTTTTTGACGCTGCGTTTTTGGCCGCTAAAAACGCACAAAAACGCACCTGCGTCGAAAAAAACGCACGCGTTTTGCCGCGATTTGGTGCGTTTTTTTGCTGCGTTTTTGCTCACTGCGTCCTTATGCGTTTTTTATCAGTGAACAAAAAAAAAAGGTCTGATGTCATTTCCTTCTTCAATGTGTTCTTCATTCTCCACTAGTGTATGCAGAAGAGCAGACAGCTGCAGAACTACAAGGCTCAGCATACTCAATCCAATAGTGTATGCAGGAGAGCAGACAGCAGCTGCAGAACTACAAGGCTCAGCATACTCCATCCAATAGTGTATGCAGGAGAGCAGACAGCAGCTGTCGAACTACAAGGCTCAGCATCCTCCTTCCAGGACTGTATGCAGGATTTCTTTGCCCCCCCAAACAAAAAAAATGACGTGGGCTTCGCCATATTTTTGTATGCTAGCCGGGTACAGCAGGCAGGTACGGGCTGCCCCCAACCCCCAGCTGCCTATTTGTACCCGGCTGGGAACCAAAAATATAGGGAAGCCCTTTTTTTTATAAAATTATTTCATGAATTTCATGAAATAATTTAAAAAAAAAAATGACGTGAGCTTCGCCCAATTTTTGAGTCCAGCCGGGTACAACTAGGCAACTGGGGATTGGAATCCACAGTGCAGGGTGCCCATGCTTTCTGGGCACCCCCGCTGTGAATTGCAGTCCCGCAGCCACCCCAGAAAATGGCGCTTTCATTGAAGCGCCATCTTCTGGCGCTGTATCCAACTCTTCCAGCTGCCCTGATGCCGGGTGGCTAGCTGGGTAATAATGGGGTTAGGGCTAGCTGTATAGCTGGCCCTAAGCCCGAAATTCATGGTGTCACGCCAATATTAGACATGGCCACAAAGAATTTCTAGTAAAGATAAAAAAAAACACAACACACAGAAAAATATTTTTATTAGAAATACAACACAAACACAATTAGTGACTCCATCTTTATTGAAATAAAGAACCCCCCTCCGCAGTAATCCTGGGTCAAGGGTCCAATCCGGATCCAATATCATCTGATCGGTTTGCTGGAAGGCAAAGCGATCAGATGATGTGTCAGGTTCTAGGGGCTGAATGCCATCACACATCAGCTGATTGTATAAAAGCCGTTTATACAATCAGCAGATGCATCGGTGCAAAAAAAAAAAAAAAAAAAATACTCACTTATGTGCTGATTACCGGCAGCTCCCGGAGCGATGGGGCGGGAGTCTGATCCTGTCCCATCGCTGCAGCAGCTGCCGGTAATCAGGATGAAGTCTCCTGACGCATCCGCTGATACCGGCCGGGCGCCCGCGTCACCGCGATGCTTACGATCACCTGATGCGTCAGGTGACTGCATCAGGTGATCCATCGCCAGGTCCTGCATCCATCGGAGGTTTCCCGGCCGTCTGCACACAGCCGGAGCGGGGGTGGCGATACCATGAGAGGATCTGGGAGCGGGCATGGCACCGGGAGGCTGCAGACAGGTGAGTATAACTTTTTTTTTTTTCTACTGTTAACTTTTGTTTTTGCAGCCGCTTCCACCTCCTGCCTGTACATGGCGCCGCACGGCAGCATACATGCACAGGACGGGAGGTGGAAGCGGCGGTGACGGTACCGGGAGGATTCACGCTTCTGTATATACTGACAGAAGGAATCCTCTTCCTGTACACGTCACTTTACTACCCACCTCCTGCGTTTATAGCTGCGTTTTTGGTCTTAGAAACGCACCAAAACGCAGCTATTTGCGTTTCTCATTGCGTCTTTCAACATCCCTTTGAACTCAATGGATGAAAAGCGCAGTGAAAAACGCGGGAATAATTGACATGCTGCGTTTTTGTGGCAGACAGCAAAAATGAAAACTCATAGACTTTGCTGGGGAAGCAAAGTCATGCAGTTTTCTGAGCAAAACCGCACCCGAAAACTGCGCAAAAACGCCGCGAAAAACGCACTGTGTGAACTTACACTAAGCCTGCTTTCACTACTTTTTTTTTAACATGCGTCATGAACGTTTTTTTGCTGTAATAGCGGATCCTGTTTTTACAAAGAAAAACGCATGCAAACGCAAGTGTTTTTTTTGCAGGATCCTGTCACTTGAAGTTTATGGGTGGGCATTGGAGTCATGTGATCGGGAGTGAGGGGAACTGAACGTGACAAACTGGGAGCCGGCATCTGACAGCTGCAGAGGCTGGTAACCAAGGTAAACATTGGGTAACTTGCTTGGATACCCGATATTTACCTTGGTTACGAGCGTCTGCAGCTGCTAGGAGCCGGGCTCCCTGAACACGTAACCAAGGTAAACATCGGGTAACCTGCTTGGATATCCGATCTTTACCTTGGTTACAAGCGTCTGCAGCTGCTAGGAGCCAAGCTCCCTGCACACGTAACCAAGGTAAACATCGGGTAACTTGCTTGGATACCCGATATTTACCTTGGTTACGAGCATCTGCAGCTGCTAGGAGCCGGGCTCCCTGCACACATAACCAAGGTAAACATCGGGTATCCAAGCAAGTTACCCGATGTTTACCTTGGTTACAAGCCTTCGCAGCTCTCAGGCGGGGGAGAGAGGGAGGGGGAGAGAGGGAGGGGGAGAGAGGGAGGGGGAGAGAGGGAGGGGGAGGGAGAGACTGATCACACCAGACTGGTTTCTGGGCATGCTCAGTAGAGCAAGCAGGATCCTGTCTATCAGCATGCCAGCGTTCACATACGTTTGCGTGCAGTATAGTCAGGATCCAGCAATTTGCAGTATTTGGACGAAGCTCAAAATTTGAAAAAAAGTTAAAAAACTGCAAGTCGCTGGATCCTCACTATAACGCACGCAAACGCAGGTGAACGCATGTTGACGCGAGTCCATTGCAAATGCAATGAAATTAAAACGCATTTGCACTGGATACGTTTTTGCGTTAAAAAAATGTTCAGGACGCATGTTAAAAAAACGTAGTGTGAAAGCCGCCTAAAATAGTTATGACCTCACTGAAGGATTCTCAGTTGACTTATTTTGCATTTAGAAATCAAAAAGCCTTTAGGCCCTGTGCGCACACTGCGTTTTTTTAAACACTTTTTTTGCGTTTTTGCTGCAAACATTTCTTGAGAAAGTGGTTGTAACTTTTCTGCAGACATTCCCCAGCAAAACCTATGGAAAAAAGTGTGCGCACAGCTATTTTTTTTTTGCTAAAGAATGTTCTTTCTGCAGAATTTCTTGAGAAAAAGAATGAGCATGTTACTTCTTTTCTGCAGGTACTTAATGGTAAATTAATGCAGGGACCGACCTGCGGAAAAAACACATCAAAAATGCGGTAAAAACGCATGTGTTTTTCGGTGCGTTATTGGCGCGTTTCGAGCAAATTGCTGACACTCCACCAACAGGAATAATCAACTTTGAAATCTGAAAGAATAATTTGCATTGAATCGTGCAGATTTGCCACCAAGATATTTGCTCTGGAATCGGTAAAGGAAAAAAAAACCCCCAACGTTTTTACATCCAAACTTGTAGATTTTGCAGTGAATTGACAAGTATCCTTTTATTTGCCATTTTAATAAGGATTTGGGGCAAATTTTTACTCCCCCCTCATAAGGTAAAATTCACAGCAAATTTGTGCCGGACATGAGACAGATTGAAAGACCTGTACTATGCTGAAATATTCTGAAGCGTATGGATAACCCCTGTAAAACTTTATCCACTGTATTATACTGCTGATTTTATCGATGCAAACCCACAGGTAAAATCCACCACAATCAGCCCTATGGAAAAGTGATGTAATTTTAAAGAGGACCTGTGACTTTAAAATCCCAGGGGTAAAAATCCCTGATTTGCCTTGATTCTGACACTTTTTTCCGTTTTGTGCTGCGTCGCTGCATTGCAGAGATATTCGCATTTGTTGCTTTTGGAGCGCACTATGTGAAATTTCTGCTTTGCAGTCCAACTGGGCATTTCTTCTGATTTGCCCTGATTCTGACACTTTTTTTTTTCATTTTGTGCTGCGTTGCTCCATTGCGGAGATATTCACATTTGTATCTTCTGTAGCACACTATGTGAACTCTCTGCTTTGCAGTCCAACTGGGTGTTTCTTCAGAATCTTCTCTGGGGTTGTGCACTTTCATCTCACCCTCCCAAATGCTGCCAATCACATCTCTTCATCTGAGATGTGATTGACAGCATCTGGAGGGGAGCTGTGGAAACACAAGTACCAAGATAAGACTGTGAAGAAATGCACAGTTGGACTTTGAGCAGAGATTTCACATTCTGTGCTCTAAAAGCAACAAATGTGAATATCTCTGCAACGCAGCGACGCAGCACAAAATGGAAAAAAGCGGCAGAATCGGGGGAAATCAGGGAGTTTTTAAAGTGACAGGTCCTTTTTAAAACAACAACAGTTTTTCTTAGAGTTGATTGCTGTGGATTTTACCTGTGGGATTGCAAAGGTAAAATCTGCACTATAATACAGTTACGTTTTAGAGGAGTTATCCATAGGGTTTGGAATATTTCTGCATAGTATAGTTTTTTTTTAATGTAATTAACACACAAGCGGTCCTAAAATATGTGGACACTCCCATTTTTCAATAATATCAACAATTGAAAAAACTTTGTATAGTCATTTTTTCAAGAAGGAGCAAACAATCCTAAGTATATAATACAATCTTTATTCAGTATATATATAATCACACAAACATAAAAAGATGTATACAGCAACAAAACAGACTAGCAGCATAATGATATTGCACATATACCCAGACCACTATATAAAGTGACTAATGCTGTACAAAAAGTGCAAATTGCAATACATTCCCATGCGATGTCAATTGTGGGATATTAAACCTAAACTACTTTCCAATCGTGGAATAACTAGTAAGGAACCCATAAACAATCTAGCAATTATAAGGACAATTTATTACTGCAAAAAGGATAGATATTAATAGTCACTGCACTAAAGTGAAAGTCTCAATATCGTGCCAACAAACCCAATTGCAAGTGAATGGTGGATGCATAACCCTATTACATCCATAGATGGCGCTATGGTCCTGGCTTGTAAGCAGGGCCACTCTAGTACGTATACAGGAAAAAGTCAATCAACTGGTGCCTGCAAACAACTCCCAGACGGGAGAAAATGTCATGTTTAAGCAGACACCAAGCTGAAAACAATTAGGGCACAAAAACCACCATTCACGAGCAAGAAGTTACCTGGGCATATTATAGTAAAGAGCCGCCAGTCACCTACCCCGACGTACGTTTCGCATCCCGCTTCAACGATGCCCCCCGTTGAAGCGGGATGCGAAACGTACGTCGGGGTAGGTGACTGGCGGCTCTTTACTATAATATGCCCAGGTAACTTCTTGCTCGTGAATGGTGGTTTTTGTGCCCTAATTGTTTTCAGCTTGGTGTCTGCTTAAACATGACATTTTCTCCCGTCTGGGAGTTGTTTGCAGGCACCAGTTGATTGACTTTTTCCTGTATACGTACTAGAGTGGCCCTGCTTACAAGCCAGGACCATAGCGCCATCTATGGATGTAATAGGGTTATGCATCCACCATTCACTTGCAATTGGGTTTGTTGGCACGATATTGAGACTTTCACTTTAGTGCAGTGACTATTAATATCTATCCTTTTTGCAGTAATAAATTGTCCTTATAATTGCTAGATTGTTTATGGGTTCCTTACTAGTTATTCCACGATTGGAAAGTAGTTTAGGTTTAATATCCCACAATTGACATCGCATGGGAATGTATTGCAATTTGCACTTTTTGTACAGCATTAGTCACTTTATATAGTGGTCTGGGTATATGTGCAATATCATTATGCTGCTAGTCTGTTTTGTTGCTGTATACATCTTTTTATGTTTGTGTGATTATATATATACTGAATAAAGATTGTATTATATACTTAGGATTGTTTGCTCCTTCTTGAAAAAATGACTATACAAAGTTTTTTCAATTGTTGAGATTTTTTTTTAATGTGTCTCATGTCCTGCACAAATTTGCTGTGAAATTTTTAGGGTTTTTTTTGCTGTGAATTTAGGTTTTTGACCTAGTTTTTTAGCAAGTGATAGGTCCTCAGATCTCTGATCATACCTTCATATGTCCCAACTTCAAGTAGAGTTCCACTTTGTTCCAGTGCCAAAAACTCCTGAACGGTCAGAAATCTATAGTCCACACCGGGGACTTCTCCTTCTCTAGGTGGACGTGTTGTGCCTAGAACCAGAAAATAAACATACGTTAAAAACAGAAATTCAGCAACTTTTTGCATAAATAGAAGTATAAACAAGCGACAAATAACCAGATAATCACAAAAAAACACAAGTTTCTTCTATATGAAGTAGGATTGAGAAGTGGTTTGCTTCCACATTAAGTCTAAAAGAACTAGACCAAGACACCACCACATTAAGTCTAGATGAACTACACCAAGACACCACCACATTAAGTGTAGAAGAACTAGACCAAGACACCACCACATTAAGTCTAGAACACCACCACATTAAGATTCAGAAGAACTAAACCAAGACGCCACCACATTAAGTCTAGAAGAACTAGACCAAGACACCACCACATTAAGTGTAGAAGAACTAGACCAAGACACCACCACATTAAGTCTAGAACACCACCACATTAAGATTCAGAAGAACTAAACCAAGACGCCACCACATTAAGTCTAGAAGAACTAGACCAAGACATCACCACATTAAGTCTAGAAGAACTAAACCAAGACACCACCACATTAAGTGTAGAAGAACTAGACCAAGACACCACCACATTAAGTCTAGAACACCACCACATTAAGATTCAGAAGAACTAAACCAAGACGCCACCACATTAAGTCTAAAAGAACTAGACCAAGACACCACCACATTAAGTCTAGAACACCACCACATTAAGATTCAGAAGAACTAAACCAAGACGGCACCACATTAAGTCTAGAAGAACTAGACCAAGACACCACCACATTAAGTCTAGAAGAACTAGACCAAGACACCACCACATTAAGAAAGTCTAGAATTGACCGTAGACATAAGTTTGACACTTGGTCCACAAATTAGTTCTCATAACAGGTGAGGATTAGTTTACTGAAAGGTCTACATTGATCACAGAAGAGTCTTACCACTGAAGCCCCGAACAGACCTCGTCCTACTACTCTGAAAGCAAGGACTCAGATGAGCTAACATCTGGTCTATGACATGCAACCACGAGGAGGGGACAATGACACCAGCTGTCAGCTTCAGACAACACTTAGGAGCTAGATTGCCCCCAGCAAGAGAAAGCCAACTCCACACAATATATGGATTAAAGAGCAAATGTAAAAAAAACCGACAGTCCTCAAGGACATTCCAAAGGCTCGGCCAGGAAATATCTCCTATAGGTTTAGTAGAGCAGGGAAGTCCATCCCTGGTGCTTCACCCAGGACATCTTCCTCTGTACTCAGATCTTCTGATATGACATTTCCATGAGCAATGATAGGAAAATCGCACTGGTAAGGAGTAGAAAAAGAGGCCTGAGGAGTAGAGGAGAACAAACATTTAAAATTGTATCTTGGGATTGAAGATTTCGGCAATTATTTTAGTGTACGGTGGATAGAACGATGGACGGATGTGATATCACTAAAAAGATAGAGATAATTATAGACCAGGAGGAACACATGATTTTGGGATAGATATCATTGAAAGATATGAGTTCTATAGGTGGAACAGACAGACAGCAGATAAAAAGGTAAAAGAAAGCTGCACCGTGTGTACAGACCTCAACACACACAACTTACAACTTGCAAGTGTAAAACATGGCAGCACCACAAAGCTAATGTACATTGCTGAGGTTTTGTGTAATTAGATCGATAGGACAATAGAAAATACATAGAGACATAGATAAATGGATAGAAGATGGGACAGAGAAGGAGATCCCTTGTTCTTGAGCCAAAACGTTGCCATCTGCTCACAAGGGCCAATAAAGACACCAGTTTTTTGCATGGAATATAGTAAGTGCTACCGACGTTGCAGCCTGCGGCCGGGCTCCTATACCTGCAATTTTTGATTGTGCTACTGTGTTTTTTTTCTGGACTGATAGACAGTTGGATGGAGGGATGGATGGATTAATAGAGGGATGCATGGATAGTGTGATGGATGGAAGGATGGAGGGATAGAGGGATGGATGGCTAAAGGGATGGATGGATAGAGGGATGGATGGATGGATAGAGGGATGGATGGCTAAAGGGATGGATGGATAGAGGGATGGATGGATGAATAGAGGGATGGAGGGATGGATAGATGGATGGATGGATGGAGGGATGGATAGAGGGATGGATGGATGGATGGCTAAAGGGATGGATGGATAGAGGGATGGATGGATGAATAGAGGGATGGAGGGATAGATAGATGGATGGATGGATAGAGGGATGGATGGATAGATAGAGGGATGGATGGAAAGAGAGGGATGGATGGATAGAGAGAGGGATGGATGGATAGCTAGAGGGATGGATGGATAGCTAGAGGGATGGATGGATAGAGGGAGGGATGGATGGATAGAGGGAGGGATGGATGGATAGAGGGAGGGATGGATGGATAGAGGGAGGGATGGATGGATAGAGGGAGGGATGGATGGATAGAGGGAGGGATGGATGGATAGAGGGAGGGATGGATGGATAGAGGGAGGGATGGATGGATAGAGGGAGGGATGGATGGATAGAGGGAGGGATGGATGGATAGAGGGAGGGATGGATGGATGGATGGATGGATGGAGGGATGGATGGATGGATGGAGGGATGGATGGATGGAGGGATGGATGGATGGAGGGATGGATGGATGGAGGGATGGATGGAGGGAGGGATGGATGGAGGGATGGATGGAGGGATGGATGGAGGGATGGATGGATGGAGGGATGAATGGACGGAGGGATGAATGGACGGAGGGGGAGGGAGAAATAGATGAATGTATGGAGGCATGGATGGCTAAAGACATGGATGGAGGGATGGATGGATAAATGGATGAAGGGAGGGATGGATGGAGGGACGGACAGACAGATGGATGGATGGATAGAGTCATGGATAGATGGATGGATGGAGCAATGGTGAGAGATGGAAGGCTGAATTAATGGATGATAGATGGATGAATGAATGTATGGAGGGGGATGGATGGAGAAGGATGGATGGAGGGGGATGGATACAGGCATGGATTGAGGGATGGAATGAAGGATGGAGTGAAGGAGGGATGGATGGATAAAGGGATGGAGGTATGGATGCAGGGGTGGACATATCATCGGTGCTGCCTGTGGACCTGCACTGAAGCCCAAGAGGTCAGGGAGCCACTTATCTCCAAAGCAGGTGGATTTGTGCATTTTCATGGGATGGATGGATGGATTGGATAGATAGATAGATAGATAGATAGATAATAGATAGATAGATAGATAGATAATAGATAGATAGAGGGATAGATAGATAGACAGATAGATAGATAGAGGGATAGATAGATAGATAGATATATAGATAGATAATAGATAGATACATCTTTCCCCGGCTATGACAACTACATAACTATTCTATTACATAAATCAATACGTTGCAGCCAAGCAGTGACCGCTAAAGACCCATTATCACATGGTGAGGAGGGCGCACTAATTTTTTGGGGCAGGGGTTGGCAGCATTATTGGGTGGTGACCCGCACAGGACTCCTCCGTACTCGGCTCATCTTCACGGCACAGACAGATCCGCGGCCGCCCACGGCCCTGATAGCGAGCGTTAAATATTTATTGTCTGGTAGGAGGATGCAAATCATTTTAATTGAAATAATAATATTAATAGGCGCAAGTCTTCAGCTTTATAACATATAATTACGGAGGTGGCAAACAGAGCAAGATGCTGGGAAAATGCTTTTAAGATTTCGTCTGGCTTCAAAATTATTCTGAAAAACAGAGATAGACAAATGTAGCAGAGCTGACGTTGTCATTTGAGCCTTGGTTATTTTGGGAGAATTTACCTGCAGCTTTCCATGGAGGAACTGTGCTACATCTGCGGAGGGCAGAACCCATCTAGGCCCTATATATTGATAAATGGGTCATTTCATATGTCTTCTTGGGGCATAGAAGGGAGTACCCTTGTCGAAATCATGAGCACCCTTCTCTACATAGAGCATCCACGCCTGCCACATAGTGGCCCAACACCCACTGTGGTTATACCAGGGTCAGTGGCATTACTATAGTGAGTGCAGGGGCACCCAGGCCCCATAGAATAGGGGAGCCGAAAAGATCCCTTTGACACTTACAGGAAACCAATAATAGTTTAAGGCCCTGTTGGAGATTTTGCACCACTGAGTGTAATACCACACATGTCCTCTAGAGGCCACTGCTGCAAAACTGTATGACCCCAAGGCTGATCGCTAGGGATTTTCTTTCCAAGACCGTCAGCGATCATCTGATCGCCAGCTAATCTTGTATTTTAAAGGGGGTTTTCTTAAAAAAAAATCAACCGTTTTAAAGAAGACTGTATGGCACCCTGAGAGCACACCACTATTCCATGCTGTTTTATGGCTACATACAGGGGTCTTGTATCAGTGCCCTATCACTGCAGTGCTGCCATCTTATCTATCCCTTTGTACCATTATCTGATAAAATGTCAGGATCCACATTCTCTAGATAATTGCCCTAGATGTGAGCAAATATTTAAAGCAGAATTGGGAAGATCCAGGCTGGGTAGGGAGGTGTGAAGCCGGCCTCCCCCCACCCCACCATCTCCTGACAAGCTGTTTGCTGGACACACGCTCGGCAGATGGCAAAATCAAAGGGTTTTTCTGAGCCCGTCTGGATGTGTACAATGATTATAAACCTCACTTGAAACAAAACCCACAATGTTTGCTTTTTAAAAAGGAGCAAAGCAAATACACTTTGCATAAAAAAAAGCGCTCGAGTCGTTAGAACATCGATTCATATAATCACAAGCGTTTACCGGAGATTGTATGTGAAGTCTAAAAATAGGGAGAAAAATGTCATAAAAATGCAAACAACTATATAGAATAATGGGCCCCACATAGCCCTCCATACAGAATAATGAGAATAATGGGCCCCACATAGCCCTCCATACAGAATAATGGGCCCCACATAGCCCTCCATACAGAATAATGAGCCCCACATAGTCCTCCATACAGAATAATGGGCCCCACATAGCCCTCCATACAGAATAATGAGAATAATGGGCCCCACATAGCCCTCCATACAGAATAATGTGCCCCACATAGCCCTCCATACAGAATAATGGGGACCACATAGCCCTCCATACAGAATAATGTGCCCCACATAGCCCTCCATACAGAATAATGGGCCCCACATAGCCCTCCATACAAAATAATGGGCCCCACATAGCCCTCCATACAGAATAATGGGCCCCACATATAGCCCTCCATACAGAATAATGGGCCCCACATAGCCCTCCATACAGAATAATGGGCCCCACATAGCCCTCCATACAGAATAATGGGCCCCACATAGCCCTCCATACAGAATAATGGGCCCCACATAGCCCTCCATACAGAATAATGGGCCCCACATAGCCCTCCATACAGAATAATGGGCCCCACATAGCCCTCCATACAGAATAATGGGCTCCACATAGCCCTCCATACAGAATAATGGGCCCCACATAGCCCTCCATACAGAATAATATGCCCCACATAGTCCTCCATACAGAATAATGAGAATAATGGGACCCACATAGCCCTCCATACAGAATAATGAGAATAATGGGCCCCACATAGCCCTCCATACAGAATAATGGGCCCCACATAGCCCTCCATACAGAATAATGGGCCCCACATAGTCCTCCATACAGAATAATGGGCCCCACATAGCCCTCCATACAGAATAATGGGCCCCACATAGCCCTCCATACAGAATAATGGGCCCCACATAGCCCTCCATACAGAATAATGGGCCCCACATAGCCCTCCATACAGAATAATGGGCCCCACATAGCCCTCCATACAGAATAATGGGCCGCACATAGCCCTCCATACAGAATAATGGGCCCCACATAGCCCTACATACAGAATAATGTGCCCCACATAACCCTCCATACAGAATAATGTGCCCCACATAGCCCTCCATACAGAATAATGGGCCCCACATAGCCCTCCATACAGAATAATGGGCCCCACATACAGAATAATGGGCCCCACATACAGAATAATGGGCCCCACATAGCCATCCATACAGAATAATGGGCCCCACATAGCCCTCCATACAGAATAATGGGCCCCACATAGTCCTCCATACAGAATAATGGGCCCCACATAGTCCTCCATACAGAATAATGGGCCCCACATAGTCCTCCATACAGAATAATGGGCTCCACATAGCCCTCCATACAGAATAATGGGCTGCACATAGCCCTCCATACAGAATAATGGGCCCCACATAGTCCTCTATACAGAATAATGGACCCCACATAGTCCTCCATACAGAATAATGGGCCCCACATAGCCCTCCATACAGAATAATGGGCCCCACATAGTCCTCCATACAGAATAATGGACCCCACATAGCCCTCCATACAGAATAATGGGCCCCACATAGCCCTCCATACAGAGTAATGGGCCCCACATAGCCCTCCATACAGAATAATGGGCCCCACATAGTCCTCCATACAGAATAATGGGCCCCACATAGCCCTCCATACAGAATAATGGGCCCCACATAGCCCTCCATACAGAATAATGGGCCCCACATAGCCCTCCATACAGAATAATGGTCCCCACATAGCCCTCCATACAGAATAATGGCCCCCACATAGCCCTCCATACAGAATTATGGCCCCCACATAGCCCTCCATACAGAATAATGGCCCCCACATAGCCCTCCATACAGAATAATGGGCCCCACATAGCCCTCCATACAGAGTAATGGGCCCCACATAGCCCTCCATACAGAATAATGGGCCCCACATGGTCCTGGCAGGGCAGAGTAGAAGGGCAGTCAGGGAACGGAAGGGCAGGTAAACATACATCTGGGATGATTTAGGAAAACCTGGACTTGCAGGGGGTTGGACCCGATGGTCCTTGAGGTCACTTCCATCTTTACCATTCGAGGTGTTCTTTACATAACGGCCCTCTAATAGCCTCCTCCCTGTGTTGAGCCGCCGTGCTTCCAGCCTCTACCGATCCGCGGTTTACTCTTGCACAAGAGATCGCGGTGGACCATAGACAGAACACTGGTCAGGTTTTTCGCTTTCAATGTAATTGTGTTTACTCTTCCAATTAAAATTCCCTCCGGGTTACTGACAAGCTTCATAACATCTAATCTCTACGTGTTGTTTATGTATATTTGGGTATTAGTTACCCCTCCACGGAGTCTGAGTATTAATTGATTGTACACTGTCAGCCCAGCTTACGGTTTTCTTATTAATAAGCAGATTCATGATTTTGTCACTTCTGTCCCAGTTAACACTTTCAAGTTATCAGCAGATATAGGTGACAACTTTGTGACGTCTACATTACTAGACTAAGAGACCAAAATTGTGCACGGTTTTGGACCCCATCACACGGTTTCACTTTTTTAGTGACCGTGTCTTAAGACGGACATCATGGTCGGAAGAATAAAACAAGATGAAGAGGAAGACCAGCCCAATGGCTTGATATAATCAAGATAACGGTGGAGAAGGCCCTGGCGGACTTATCTAGGCAGAGAAGACCCTGGCGGATCTATCTAGGCAGAGAAGGCCCTGGCGGACCTATCTAGGCAGAGAAGACCCTGGCAGTCCTATCTAGGCAGAGAAGACCCTGGCAGACCTATCTAGGCAGAGAAGACCCTGGCGGACCTATCTAGGCAGAGAAGACCATGGCAGACCTATCTAGGCAGAGAAGACCATGGCAGACCTATCTAGGCAGAGAAGACCCTGGCGGACCTATCTAGTCAGAGAAGACCCTGGCGGACCTATCTAGGCAGAGAAGACCCTGGTGGACCTATCTAGGCAGAGAAGACCATGGCAGACCTATCTAGGCAGAGAAGACCCTGGTGGACCTATCTAGGCAGAGAAGACCCTGGTGGACCTATCTAGCGAGAGAAGACCCTGGTGGACCTATCTAGGCAGAGAAGACCATGGCAGACCATGGCAGAATATGGTCCAATTTTATTCAGCCCCCCTGAGTCAATAATTTGTAGGACCACCTTTTGCTGCAGTGACTGCTGCGAGTCTTTTGGGGATGTTTCTCCAGCTTTGCACATCCAGAGGTGACATTTTACTTTCCACACTCGCTCTCGCTCAGTGAGATTGGATGGAGACATCTGTGATCAGCAATTTTCACGACTCATCACAGATTATCGGTGGATTTCGGTCTGGATTGTGACTGGGCCTTTCACACATGAATATGCTCTAATCTAAACCGTCCATTGTAGCTCTGGCAGGATGTTTAGGGTTGCTTTTCTGCTGGAAGGTGAACATATGCCCCAATCCTCCAGGATTGTCCTGTCATTAACTCCATTCATCTTCCCATCAACTCTGACCAGTTTCCCAGCCCCTGCTATAGAAAAGCCTCCACACAGCAGGATGCTGTCACCACCATGAGTGATGGTGGGGATGGTGTTTTCAAGGTGATGTGCAGTGTTAGTTTTCTACCTACCACACAGTGTTTTGCATTTAGCCTAAAAAGTTCTACTTTGGTCTCGTTTGACCAGAGCAGCTTCTTCTATATGCTATGTAGGGAACACAACTAGCTCTGTTCAAGTTGCACATTTCTGTGTATAAAATATTAATAAAATGTGGCTTATATGATGCTAGACTCTACGAGCTGTATGAATAGAAGGGTAGTCAGACAAGCCAGGATCATAAACCAGGAGGTAACGTATCAGGTTCAGGGAGCAGACAGAGACATGGTCAGGAAGAGGTCCAAGGTCAGAAGCCGGGTGATAACGTATAAGGTTCAGGGAGCAGACAGAGATGTGGTCAGGAAGTGGTCCAAGATCAGAAGTCGGGTGATAACGTATAAGGTTCAGGGAGCAGACAGAGACGTGGTCAGGAAGAGGTCAGAGATCAGAAGCCAGGAGGTAATGTATAAGGTTCAGGGAGTAGAAACGTGGTCAGAAAAAGGTCCGAGATCAGAAGCTGAGAGGTAACGTATAAGGTTCAGGGAGCAGATAGAGACTTGTTCAGGAAGAGGTCTGAGATCAGAAGCCGGGAGGTAACATATAAGGTTCAAGGAGCAGATAGAGACGTGGTCAGGTAGTGGTCCAAGATCAGAAGTCGGGCGATAACGTATAAGGTTCAGGGAGCAGACAGACACGTGGTTAGTAAGAGGTCTGAGGTCAGAAGCCAACATCAAAACACTTACACAAGACAGGAGCCAAGAGCACAGTGAGCAAACAAGAAGTACGACTGGCGAAGTTCAGACAGAGAAAGCCCAGTAAAGAAACAGAGCAATCACCAGGAATGAGGCGCATCTGTGAAGGCACCTCCCAAAACCAGCGTGGACCCTAGTGCTGAAAGTCAACCTGTCAGCAAGGGTACAAGACACATAGCAGAGCATTTTCAAATGCACAATGCTCCGCACAGCGGACCGTGACAGTTTAGGTTTAGAGCAACATGACAAAGGTCACACTTCCATACGATGAATTTGTGGTCGGTTCTCCGGATATATGGATATATTCTAAAATATTCTACATAATCTCCGCACTCATTCTATGACGTGATCCTGGCACCTGCTATGTTCTACACTAAAAAAAAACACAAACAAAAAACTATTTTAAAATGTGTCACATCAAATAAGGAATCAAGGTCAGACCTTGAGAATAGCACAAAAGACAAATACATCATGGAATGTTTTCACATGTGCTTAAATTATTCATCTTTCTACCAAACAAAAGGAAAAAAAATGTTTCCTTTTGCTGCAAATCTGAAGAGAAAACCTGCGCTGCCTATGCGTAGTGACACAAAAGTATTCATCATTATAGAAAAGAACTGCAACAATTCGTGCCGCTCTTGTAAATGTGAAGATTGGATTTTTGGAGGTGTGGACCTGCTAATTATTCTTTAAAAAATATTAAAGCACCACTCAAGCTCAAAACCCCCAAAACACTGGAGTGTTGCTTTAAATCTACGTCCCCTGCCCCCACTCTTATACTTTCCCTTTTGCTCCGGTTGGTCTCCAGCACTTTGTGCCCTGCCGGTAACTCCAGCGGTTCATAGAGTGCACCAGAGGTCGCAAATCAATAAAAGTCTACAAGAGCCTTGTTCTGGCTCTCATAGACTTGTATTAAGAACTTGTGATGTAACTCCTGACCAATCAGAAGTTATGAACAGAAGATGACCCTGTGGGACCGGAGCAACGCTGAAAAAAGGTGAAGATGCAGGAGGAGTATGAAAAAGGGAACAGGGGGGTTTAGGTTTAATGCACCACTCCAGCGCTGAAGAAAAAAAATAATGATGGAGTGGTGCTTTAAGAACTACCAAATGTTTCCTGGATTGTTTTCATAAATCAATAGTTCACAAAAAAAATAAGCAACTTTGTAATATATCTTATGGGACAAATTTGCATCTCTCTCTGGCAGAATTGATCAGTCATTATCAAAATTCTCAATTTTCAAGACTTTCCCATTACTGAGATAGGAGATGGCAGTTGGTGCTGATGAGATTCTATGAAGATGGGAGAATGGAGGAGCTAAAGGCAGAGAGAGGAGCTAGAGGCAAAGGGAAGAGCTAGAGAGGAACTAGAGGCAGAGAGAGGAGCTTGAGAGGAACTAGAGGCAGAGAGGAGCTAGATGCAGAGAGAGGAGCTAGAGAGGAACTAGAGGAAGAGAGAGGAGCTAGAGAGGAATTAGAGGCAGAGAGAGGAGCTAAAGAGGAATTAGAGGCAGAGAGAGGAGCTAAAGAAGAACTAGAGGCAAAGGGAAGAGCTAGAGAGGAACTAGAGGCAGAGAGAGGAGCTAGAGAGGAACTAGAGGCAGAGAGAGGAGCTAGAGAGGAACTAGAGGCAGAGAGGAGCTAGAGAGGAACTAGATGCAGAGAGAGGAGCTAGAGAGGAACTAGATGCAGAGAGAGGAGCTAGAGAGGAATTAGAGGCAGAGAGAGGAGCTAGAGAGGAATTAGAGGCCGAGAGAGGAGCTAAAGAACTAGAGGCAAAGGGAAGAGCTAGAGAGGAACTACAGGCAGAGAGAGGAGCTAGAGAGGAATCAGAGGAAGAGAGAGGAGCTAGAGAGGAATTAGAGGCAGAGAGAGGAGATAAAGAGGAATTAGAGGAAGAGAGAGGAGCTAGAGAGGAATTAGAGGCAGAGAGAGGAGCTAAAGAGGAACTAGAGGCAGAGAGAGGAGCTAGAGAGGAACTAGAGGCAGAGAGGAGCTAGAGAGGAACTAGATGCAGAGAGAGGAGCTAGAGAGGAACTAGAGGAAGAGAGAGGAGCTAGAGAGGAATTAGAGGCAGAGAGAGGAGCTAAAGAACTAGAGGCAAAGGGAAGAGCTAGAGAGGAACTAGAGGCAGAGAGAGGAGCTAGAGAGGAACTAGAGGCAGAGAGAAGAGCTAGAGAGGAACTAGAAGCAGAGATAGGAGCTAGAGAGGAATCAGAGGCAGAGAGAGGAGCTAGAGAGGAATTAGAGGCAGAGAGAGGAGCTAGAGAGGAATTAGAGGCAGAGAGAGGAGCTAAAGGGGAACTAGAGGCAAAGGGAAGAGCTAGAGAGGAATTAGAGGCAGAGAGAGGAGCTAAAGAGAAACTAGAGGCAGAGAGAGGAGCTAAAGAGAAACTAGAGGTAGAGGGAAGAGCTACAGGCAGAGAGAGACGCTAGAGGCAAAGGGAGGAGCTAGAAGCTTCACCACCTCCCCCTCCTCTATTTATATAGAATCTCATCAACACCAACTGCCATCTCCTATTTCAGTAATGGGAAAGACTTCACTGAATACAGATTTAACTTCAGAATTGAGAATTTTGATAACGGATCAATTCTGGAGTAGTAATAAGCAGATTTGTCTGATGAAATATATTACAAAGTTGCTTATTTTCATGTGTACTATTGATTTGTGAAATGAAAATTAAAATGAAGACGGTCACGCTTTAATTTTACCTCTTGGCTCTAAATATCCAGAGAAGAGTGCTGCGTTAAGATTAGCTTTGAAATTAGAAAAATCTGTTCTTCTCTCGAGAGTTGTTTATGCTATAGGTGTCTACATGAGAAATTAGGTCATTCGTATTTTAAGAAATTGAAATTTGTATCAAAACTTATGGAAATTCTTAATAGATACAGGAAGCCCTTCAAAGGGTGACCTCAAATGGGCAGAAGTCTTGCTAACACCAATGGTCAGTGACGTATCTGCCATAAAGCTCCCCATACACACCAGATGAGATTGGAATGATTTTTAACATTTCAATGTCTGTCAAAAACGAGATGGGACAATTTGGATACTTTGGCTGATTGCTGACTGACACGATATATGTTTTGCACGCTCTGATGTCAATTTTTCAAACTTTTGTCTCTAACCATTTTATGCAAGACTTATCAGCATTAAGGTGGCTTAAGTTATTCCTCGAAAACCAAGTTATATCCTGAGGATACTGGGATTACTGGGATGCTTAGACCCCCACAGGATCCTGAAATCAGCTCTCTAGAACCCAAAGAATGGGACTTTACAGCCTCATCTTGAATGTGCACTCCGCTCCATTCAGTACAGGCTGCAGATCAGGGATCACTGGGGGTCCCAGAAAGTCCTGCGTATAGCCAATAACTTTGATTTTTGGGGGAATAATCCTTTATTCTCTTATATTAATATCCCGATTTACTCAATCAACGATCGTTTAGGTTCCAATCCATTAAAGCGCACCAATCACCAGGATTTTCCTATATAACCTAAAGCCAGTTCTACAAAGGCGCTATCATGCTAATTCTATACATACATTTAGTTGTCAGCTAGGATGTATATGTTTTGAAACACAAGCAAGTAAAGTTTACAAAATCAGCAGCTTGTTGAATGACAGCAGCTGATAGCTGGGGTGGGTTTTCATAGTTATCCCCTCTCCCTGTCATTTATGCTAATTCTATTATGGAATCGTTTTACTTTGTGACTAGAAGGACCTGTGCTGATGTCATACCCATGTGACCAGAAGGGCCAGGGCCTCAGCCAACATAGCTTGTAAGGCTAAGTTCACACATCCTGTGTTTTGCATCAGTCACAATCTGTCGCCTTGGGGAATTACGGTAACCTGCAAAATATTTTGCAGGAATCCTGTATTTCCCCATAGACTTCTATTAGCGACGGATTGCGACTGATGACCCTGCGTTGCATCCGCTGCGTCGCGGTCCGTCGTTTTTGACTGACCGCCGAGCGGGGAGCAACGCAGAATGTAACGTTTTTCGGGCCGTCAAAATTAACGCGCCGCGCAGGAATCCGTCGCCATCCGTCAAGCTTGTAATGCATGTCTATGGTGCTGGATTCCGTCGTAATCCGTCTTACAACGGAATCCAGCGCAGGATTCCGTCATGCTCTACTGAGCATGCCCAGCATGCTTGGCACGCCCACTGGGCTGTCCCAAACACAGACGGATCATGACTGATCCGTCAAAAAACGGACGCACAGCGGATGTAACGGACGCAACTGATCCGTTTTTTCACAGGATTCCTGTGAAAGGAATCCTGTGAAAAAGACATCAGTTGCATCAGTTGACATCTTGAAAATGACTGATCCGTTGCTGACGGACCTGACGGATTGAAAACACAGGATGTGTGAACTTAGCCTAACAGGAAGCAACAATTTTCTGTTGGCTGAAGCCTCACCCCTTCTGGTCACATGGGTATGACATCAGCACAGGTCCTTCTAGTCACAAAGTAAAACAATTCCATAATAGAATTAGCATAAATGACAGGGAGAGGGGATAATTATGAAAACGCACCCCAGCTATCAGCTGCTGCAGCTGCTGTCACTCAACAAGCTGCTGATTTTACAAACTTTACTTGCTTGTGTTTCAAAACAAATACATCCGAGATGACAAGTAAAGGTATGCATAGAATCAACCTGATAGTGCCAGTATAGCACTGACTTTAGGTTATATAGGAAAATCCTGGTGATTGGTGCGCTTTAAGTGACCACAATCCTTCCAATAAAATCATTTTGTTCATTACAGAAAAAATGTAACATTTTGATCATTTTGTAACAAAATTTGAGTTCTTTTGACCATATGAACCTTCATGATCTCCATCACGCAATGATCTAACTTCCACTTTGTTGCCCGTAAAATAAGCGTAAAACACAAACTTTACACTAGGAAGACTAAAGTTTGTAATTAAAGATCAAAAAGAGAAAAAAATTGGAACGAGCCACTAAGTGGATCGAGCTAAAAACATTTGGCCAAAAAACATTAAGCATTAACATTAATCTCGCCGGCTGACCGGACGATGGTCTTTGAAATTAGTTTTATGTTGTCTACTAAAGAAAGAATCGTTATTCTAAACAATTTTCTTTTTTCTTTCAAGAAATAGAACAAAACATGGGACATATGTCAAGGAGGAAACATCGGATTTTTAGTCTGTCAGATTCAAGAAAGATAGAAATGTCCTAATGGAACCATGGGTGGTCAATTTCAGAAGAAGAAGAAAAGAAAGAAAAAACAGACTCTACTTTTATGTCAACAAATTGAAAGATGCACTTCCCTCAACACTATCCGATATTGCAGTGGGTGATCTGATCTACAAAAGAGACGCTTGAAATGTTTGCTGCCATAGCGGTAACAGACAAGATGACCTGACCTCTATCTCTGCGGGGCAATCCTGGCAGAAAAAAAAAATCTACTTAAAAACTGTATAAAGTCAATAACGAGCCAACGCTGCAAAGGATTTGAGAATAGACGATATTTCTGGATTATTTTGGAGACAGCAGGATTTCAAATGTACAAACTAACAAAAAAACAAAAAAAAAAACAAAAAAAACAACAACAGCCTGAGGCCGGGGCGGACCCCAGGTATATTGACTATCATCAAACTTGGCCCCTATCTACCTCGCCGATGGTTACTCAATTTTGGTCCTAAGTAGTTATGAGTGAGCGTGTTCGGCACAGCTCGGTATTCGGCTGAGAATCGGGGTGCTCGGGTTCGCTGGGTACTCGGCTGAGTATTGAGGGTGCTCGGATGTCTCGTACATAATAGATCCGACATATGTCAGCAAGTTTTTGTATAATCTGATGTAGGGATAGACACCCTGATTCCAGCGATGTGTCACTTACTGGCCTCCTTGGTACACTTTTGATAGAATCCCTATTTTCTCTACTGTAGATGTAGCAGAGGTCGGAATGTTGAGCTGTGTATAATGTAGCAGAGGTCGGAATGTTGAGCGGTGTATAATGTAGCAGAGGTCGGAATGCTGAGCTGTGTATAATGTAGCAGTAGTCGGAATGTTGAGCTGTGTATAATGTAGCAGAGGTCGGAATGTTAAGCTGTGTATAATGTAGCAGAGGTCGGAATGTTGAGCTGTGTATAATGTAGCAGAGGTCGGAATGTTGAGCTGTGTATAATGTAGCAGCGGTCGGAATGTTGAGCTGTGTATAATGTAGCAGAGGTCGGAATGTTGAGCTGTGTATAATGTAGCAGCGGTCGGAATGTTGAGCTGTGTATAATGTAGCAGAGGTCGGAATGTTGAGCTGTGTATAATGTAGCAGAGGTCGGAATGTTGAGCTGTGTATAATGTAGCAGCGGTCGGAATGTTGAGCTGTGTATAATGTAGCAGCGGTTGGAGTGTTGAGCTGTGTATAATGTAGCATAGGTCGGAATGTTGAGCTGTGTATAATGTAGCAGCGGTCGGAATGCTGAGCTGTGTATAATGTAGCAGAGGTCGGAATGTTGAGCTGTGTATAATGTAGCAGAGGTCGGAATGTTGAGCTGTGTATAATGTAGCAGAGGTCGGAATGTTGAGCTGTGTATAATGTAGCAGAGGTCGGAATGTTGAGCTGTGTATAATGTAGCAGCGGTCGGAATGTTGAGCTGTGTATAATGTAGCAGCGGTTGGAGTGTTGAGCTGTGTATAATGTAGCATAGGTCGGAATGTTGAGCTGTGTATAATGTAGCAGCGGTCGGAATGTTGAGCTGTGTATAATGTAGCAGCGTTCGGAATGTTGAGCTGTGTATAATGTAGCAGCGGTCGGAATGTTGAGCGGTGTATAATGTAGCAGAGGTCGGAATGTTGAGCTGTGTATAATGTAGCGGCGGTCGGAATGTTGAGCTGTGTAAAATGTAGCAGCGGTCGGAATGTTGAGCTGTGTATAATGTAGCAACGGTCGGAATGTTGAGCTGTGTATAATGTAGCAGCGGTCGGAATGTTGAGCTGTGTATAATGTAGCAGCGGTCGGAATGTTGAGCTGTGTATAATGTAGCAGCGGTTGGAATGTTGAGCGGTGTATAATGTAGCAGCGGTCGGAATGTTGAGCTGTGTATAATGTAGCAGCGGTCGGAATGTTGAGCGGTGTATAATGTAGCAGCGGTCGGAATGTTGAGCTGTGTATAATGTAGCAGCGGTCGGAATGTTGAGCTGTGTATAATGTAGCAGAGGTCGGAATGTTGAGCGGTGTATAATGTAGCAGAGGTCGGAATGTTGAGCGGTGTATAATGTAGCGGCGGTCGGAATGTTGAGCTGTGTAAAATGTAGCAGCGGTCGGAATGTTGAGCTGTGTATAATGTAGCAACGGTCGGAATGTTGAGCTGTGTATAATGTAGCAGCGGTCGGAATGTTGAGCTGTGTATAATGTAGCAGAGGTCGGAATGTTGAGCTGTGTATAATGTAGCAGAGGTCGGAATGTTGAGCTGTGTATAATGTAGCAGAGGTCGGAATGTTGAGCTGTGTATAATGTAGCAGAGGTCGGAATGTTGAGCTGTGTATAATGTAGCAGAGGTCGGAATGTTGAGCTGTGTATAATGTAGCAGAGGTCGGAATGTTGAGCTGTGTAAAATGTAGCAGCGGTCAGAATGTTGAGCTGTGTATAATGTAGCAGCAGTCGGAATGTTGAGCTGTGTATAATGTAGCAGAGGTCGGAATGTTGAGCTGTGTATAATGTAGCAGAGGTCGGAATGTTGAGCTGTGTATAATGTAGCAGAGGTCGGAATGTTGAGCTGTGTATAATGTAGCAGCAGTCGGAATGTTGAGCTGTGTATAATGTAGCAGAGGTCGGAATGTTGAGCTGTGTATAATGTAGCAACGGTCGGAATGTTGAGCTGTGTATAATGTAGCAGCGGTCGGAATGTTGAGCTGTGTAAAATGTAGCAGCGGTCAGAATGTTGAGCTGTGTATAATGTAGCAGCAGTCGGAATGTTGAGCTGTGTATAATGTAGCAGAGGTCGGAATGTTGAGCTGTGTATAATGTAGCAGAGGTCGGAATGTTGAGCTGTGTATAATGTAGCAGAGGTCGGAATGTTGAGCTGTGTATAATGTATTATTGTCAAAAACAATTAATTTGAGTTGAGTTTTGGAACCAAAACCGAAAGACCTCACTCATCAATAAAATTATTAATACTTTATTATTTCATCAATATTTGGAAAAACACACCCGGTGATTGTGAACACACACAGGGGCATAAAGGAGGATTTTGGGAGCAACCTAGGACTTAACCCTTATATTCTCCTTTAAGAGGTACAGCTCCTATATAACCTACGGGGTAATATGCACAAAAGTGTACACACAGGCGCCACACTTTTCTCTGGGCACCCCCGTTCAGATTCAATAATCCTAAATGCACCCTCAATAAAAAGTATTTGCCACTAGCAGGGCCGGGAATTGGAGGAGGGGGGAGAAAGCATTCTCTATGGGATCCCTATCTCACCCTATAGACCTCACTCCTACCTACCAACGGAGGGTGTGACGCCGTAACTGTTTTGGGCGCCCCCGTTCCACGTCGGCTGACCCTTGATGCGCCCTGACTCCAAGTGGATAATACTAAAAATGGCACAACATTCGTACGTGATTTAAGGTGATAAAGTAATGAACCCACAACCTGTGATTTGATAGCATAAATATCCTTTCTCACCAAAATTGAAATTGAAAGTCAATATGCTATCACTTAAATCCGTACTTTCTTGTAACCATTAATACATGGAAACACACAGAACTTCCAACTATGCAGGTATGTCATACAAGCACTTAGATAATAGATTCCTCAATTGTGCATTTATATTTAAACAAGTTCCTGCATATTATGAAACCAACAACAAAAATTGAATTTCCAAGGGGGAATTATTGAATTCCAATTACTTCCCTTTTAGATGTATCTTTTCAAACCGCCTCGACGCGTTTCCCCTTCATTTTAAATTCAAGGATCATCAGGAGGCAAAGAATCCTAGTTGTCAGATGTAGTGATCCATGGCTGTATGCCTTATGCCTATTTGGCATACAGCCATGGATCACTACATCTGACAACTAGGATTCTTTGCCTCCTGATGATCCTTGAATTTAAAATGAAGGGGAAACGCGTCGAGGCGGTTTGAAAAGATACATCTAAAAGGGAAGTAATTGGAATTCAATAATTCCCCCTTGGAAATTCAATTTTTGTTGTTGGTTTCATAATATGCAGGAACTTGTTTAAATATAAATGCACAATTGAGGAATCTATTATCTAAGTGCTTGTATGACATACCTGCATAGTTGGAAGTTCTGTGTGTTTCCATGTATTAATGGTTACAAGAAAGTACGGATTTAAGTGATAGCATATTGACTTTCAATTTCAATTTTGGTGAGAAAGGATATTTATGCTATCAAATCACAGGTTGTGGGTTCATTACTTTATCACCTTAAATCACGTACGAATGTTGTGCCATTTTTAGTATTATCCACTTGGAGTCAGGGCGCATCAAGGGTCAGCCGACGTGGAACGGGGGCGCCCAAAACAGTTACGGCGTCACACCCTCCGTTGGTAGGTAGGAGTGAGGTCTATAGGGTGAGATAGGGATCCCATAGAGAATGCTTTCTCCCCCCTCCTCCAATTCCCGGCCCTGCTAGTGGCAAATACTTTTTATTGAGGGTGCATTTAGGATTATTGAATCTGAACGGGGGTGCCCAGAGAAAAGTGTGGCGCCTGTGTGTACACTTTTGTGCATATTACCCCGTAGGTTATATAGGAGCTGTACCTCTTAAAGGAGAATATAAGGGTTAAGTCCTAGGTTGCTCCCAAAATCCTCCTTTATGCCCCTGTGTGTGTCCACAATCACCGGGTGTGTTTTTCCAAATATTGATGAAATAATAAAGTATTAATAATTTTATTGATGAGTGAGGTCTTTCGGCTGTGTATAATGTAGCAGAGGTTGGAATGTTGAGCTGTGTATAATGTAGCGGCGGTCGGAATATTGAGCTGTGTATAATGTAGCAGAGGTCGGAATGTTGAGCTGTGTATAATGTAGCAGCGGTCGGAATGTTGAGCGGTGTATAATGTAGCAGAGGTCGGAATGTTGAGCTGTGTATAATGTAGCAGGGGTCGGAATGTTGAGCGGTGTATAATGTAGCAGAGGTTGGAATGTTGAGCGGTGTATAATGTAGCAGAGGTTGGAATGTTGAGCTGTGTATAATGTAGCAGTGGTCGGAATGCTGAGCTGTGTATAATGTAGCAGAGGTCGGAATGTTGAGCTGTGTATAATGTAGCAGCGGTCAGAATGTTGAGCTGTGTATAATGTAGCAGAGGTCGGAATGTTGAGCTGTGTATAATGTAGCAGCGGTCAGAATGTTGAGCTGTGTATAATGTAGCAGAGGTCGGAATGTTGAGCTGTGTATAATGTAGCAGCGGTCGGAATGTTGAGCGGTGTATAATGTAGCAGCGGTCGGAATGTTGAGCTGTGTATAATGTAGCAGCGGTCGGAATGTTGAGCTGTGTATAATGTAGCAGCGGTCGGAATGTTGAGCTGTGTATAATGTAGCAGCGGTCGGAATGTTGAGCTGTGTATAATGTAGCAGAGGTCGGAATGTTGAGCTGTGTATAATGTAGCAGCGGTCGGAATGTTGAGCTGTGTATAATGTAGCAGCGGTCGGAATGTTGAGCTGTGTATAATGTAGCAGCGGTCGGAATGTTGAGCTGTGTATAATGTAGCAGCGGTCGGAATGTTGAGCTGTGTATAATGTAGCAGAGGTCGGAATGTTGAGCTGTGTACAATGTAGCAGCGGTTGGAGTGTTGAGCTGTGTATAATGTAGCAGCGGTCGGAATGTTGAGCTGTGTATAATGTAGCAGCGGTCGGAATGTTGAGCTGTGTATAATGTAGCAGCGGTCGGAATGTTGAGCTGTGTATAATGTAGCAGCGGTCGGAATGTTGAGCTGTGTACAATGTAGCAGCGGTTGGAGTGTTGAGCTGTGTATAATGTAGCAGCGGTCGGAATGTTGAGCTGTGTATAATGTAGCAGAGGTCGGAATGTTGAGCTGTGTATAATGTAGCAGCGGTCGGAATGTTGAGCTGTGTATAATGTAGCAACGGTCGGAATGTTGAGCTGTGTATAATGTAGCAGAGGTCGGAATGCTGAGCTGTGTATAATGTAGCAGTAGTCGGAATGTTGAGCTGTGTATAATGTAGCAGCGGTCGGAATGTTGAGCTGTGTATAATGTAGCAGAGGTCGGAATGTTGAGCTGTGTATAATGTAGCAGCGGTCGGAACGTTGAGCTGTGTATAATGTAGCAGAGGTCGGAACGTTGAGCTGTGTATAATGTAGCAGAGGTCGGAATGCTGAGCTGTGTATAATGTAGCAGAGGTCGGAATGTTGAGCTGTGTATAATGTAGCAGCGGTCGGAATGTTGAGCTGTGTATAATGTAGCAGAGGTCGGAATGTTGAGCTGTGTATAATGTAGCAGCGGTCGGAATGTTGAGCTGTGTATAATGTAGCAGAGGTCGGAATGTTGAGCTGTGTATAATGTAGCAGAGGTCGGAATGTTGAGCTGTGTATAATGTAGCAGCGGTCGGAATGTTGAGCTGTGTATAATGTAGCAGTGGTCGGAATGTTGAGCTGTGTATAATGTAGCAGAGGTCGGAATGTTGAGCTGTGTATAATGTAGCAGAGGTCGGAATGTTGAGCTGTGTATAATGTAGCAGAGGTCGGAATGTTGAGCTGTGTATAATGTAGCAGCGGTCGGAATGTTGAGCTGTGTATAATGTAGCAGAGGTCGGAATGTTGAGCTGTGTATAATGTAGCAGAGGTCGGAATGTTGAGCTGTGTATAATGTAGCAGAAGTCGGAATGCTGAGCTGTGTATAATGTAGCAGAGATCGGAATGTTGAGCTGTGTATAATGTAGCAGAGGTCGGAACGTTGAGCTGTGTATAATGTAGCAGAGGTCGGAATGCTGAGCTGTGTATAATGTAGCAGAGGTCGGAATGTTGAGCTGTGTATAATGTAGCAGCGGTCGGAATGTTGAGCTGTGTATAACCCTGCCCACACCCCTGATTGGCAGTTTCTTGTGTACATTTCACAGCAAGCTACCAATCAGTGGTGGAGGTGTGGTTACAGAGTTTAGTCTAACACCTAGTCCTATAGTGATCCTCTCCTGCTGATAAAACACTGATTGTATTGACACTACAGCAGAAACCCTAATAAGTGACACATCTCTGGAATCAGGGGTTCAGTGCCTACATTATGCTGCTTTCAAATAGCATAAACTACTTATCATTAGATGACTCAGGCAGGAGTTCAGCAGTGATACCACAAAGGAGTACAAGCCACCTGCTTGCAACCAGAGCTGGAATGAACTGATCATCATCACCAGTCCAGGGAAGATGGGAATATTTGAACACCAAGAGAATACTGATGATCAGCAACTGGGTGGAAGCAGGAAAGCTACCTATACCAATGAATACTGACAGCAGGTATAGAAAGTCGGGGAGTATTCTGCGCAGCCAAACACTGTGACCTTCTATTACCAGTAACCACATGACCTTGACCCTGCAATCAAGACCCTCTTAACCCATCTGGAATCGTGAGTCGTGGCGGAGTAACCCTTGTATGTAGTTTTTTTCCTTCTATATATGCTATCATCACTTCATAAAACACCATTGTGGGAATACCACTTAAACACCGTCCTCAATAGATATAAAACAGCAAACAAACCCTCTAGACTGACAATCATAAAACATGCAATCATCAAGTTACTTAATTACAATATGATTTTTTATTCTGAAAAGCCTTTTACCAGCCCGGTAGGAATTGTAAATAAATTACACAAGAAATTCTCGCTTCTACTGAAGATACATGAGGTTTATGATCATCGGAGCCGATTATTACACAGGTCCATCGTCATTGATATAACAGTAGATTTTGTGAATTTATTATTTGTTCCATACATTTTGCAAATAAACAGTAGAAACACAGCAAAGATTTCAAACTTAAAGGCTACATGCAGCAGTGCAAGTATCTAAAAAATTTGATGGAAACCACAGGACAAGAAGAAGTGGATACAGCAATGCCTCCTTAACAGAGAATGCCCACTACACTCTGAACTTACAAGCCCACAAGCAGCCAATGTGCTCTGAACTTGTAGCTCCACAAGCAGCCATTGCACTTCTTTACTTGTAACTCCACAAGCAGCCAATGTGCCTTGAACTTGCAAGTCCACAAGTAACCTCTGTGCTCTTACCTTGTAGCTCCACAAGCAGCCACTGTGCTCTAAATTTTCAGCTCTAAAGGAGGCACTGAGGTCTGATCGTGTAGCTCCACAAGCAGCCACTGTGTTCTGAACATGTATCTTCACAAGCAGCCACTGCACTGTCAACTTGCAAAGCTACAAGTATCCACTGTGCTCTGAAGATATAGCTTCAGCTGCCATTGTGCTCTAAACTTGTAACTCTATAAGCAGACACTGCGCTCTAAACTTGCAGACACTGCGCTCTAAACTTGCAGACACTGCGCTCTGAACTTGCAGACACTGCGCTCTGAACTTGCAGACACTGCGCTCTGAACTTGCAGACACTGCGCTCTGAACTTGCAGACACTGCGCTCTGAACTTGCAGACACTGCGCTCTGAACTTGCAGACACTGCGCTCTGAACTTGCAGACACTGCGCTCTGAACTTGCAGACACTGCGCTCTGAACTTGCAGACACTGCGCTCTGAACTTGCAGACACTGCGCTCTGAACTTGCAGACACTGCGCTCTGAACTTGCAGACACTGCGCTCTGAACTTGCAGACACTGCGCTCTGAACTTGCAGATACTGCGCTCTGAACTTGCAGGTCAACAAGCAGCCACTGCGCTCTGAACTTCCAGGTCGACAAGCAGACACTGCGCTCTGAACTTGCAGGTCGACAAGCAGCCACTGCGCTCTGAACTTGCAGGTCGACAAGCAGCCACTGCGCTCTGAACTTGCAGGTCGACAAGCAGCCACTGCGCTCTGAACTTGCAGGTCGACAAGCAGCCACTGCGCTCTGAACTTGCAGGTCGACAAGCAGCCACTGCGCTCTGAACTTGCAGGTCGACAAGCAGCCACTGCGCTCTGAACTTGCAGGTCGACAAGCAGCCACTGCGCTCTGAACTTGCAGGTCGACAAGCAGCCACTGCGCTCTGAACTTGCAGGTCGACAAGCAGCCACTGAGCTCTGAACTTGCAGGTCGACAAGCAGCACAAGAAGTACAAATAAAAAAATACTTCTCCTTCTCGCTGGATCCTTTCTGGCCGAGGCTTAGGTCCCTAAGCTTTCTCCTTTATAGTGTGATGGACAATTGCTTTGTGACTGGTGGGAATTTGCCCTTTGGGACTTCCACCAGTCCTAAGAATGAACGGATTCAGCGCTAGTGTAACAGGAATAGGGTGCGATTGTTCATACATGAATATGGATGGGATAAAAACATAGATCCCGATGGACACAGTCTGCGACTGCAAAGCCTTAAGGCAAGAATAAATAAGCAGAGTTTATGCCCAGAAGCCCTGAACAACCCTTGGCCCTGTCTTTTACCCTAAAGTTTCCAAAGGAAGGAAATAAAACATGGTTGTCGAAAAACAGACAAAACATTTAAAGCAAAGCGTTATGCGAAAATTTCCAACTGCTTGGGCCTCATTCAGGCGTCTGTCTGCTATCCACGGCACTCACGGATAGGACATACTAGTAATATACGTAGCTGTACACACGTCATTGATGGTTTTAAAGCAAAAAAAAAACTGGTACATGTCTGGGTTTTTTTTTTTTTACCAGCAGCATGATGAAGGTACCAATATAAGTCTATGGGTCTGTGACAAGGCTGACACTTGCTAACACTTTTCAGTAGTCATCACTTGTATGTAGATAGTATCCATCTTCTATTTGCTATGCTCTGATAAAATAGCGCCAACATATTCCACATCGCTTTACAGATATTATCATCACAGTCTTCATTGAGGCTCACAGTGTACATTCCCATTTTTCACGCTCAGACTAGGGAATGCCTGGCACATGGTGCAACACAGAGGATACAACGGGGATGGAAAGTGTGGGAAGGCCCTAACAGTAGGGAGAGGGGAGACAGGTCACCACCTGACACGAACGTCTGAGCTCCTTAACGTACATATATGTGTCCCCCCCCCCCATTGCCATAACGTGCCTAGTCCCTAGCTGTCCCTCCACTGACCCTTACCCTTAGTAGTGTTAGTACTGCAAAGGCCAGTGAGTACGCCACACTTCACAACTGCAACAGTCAAGCATCAAGCACAGGGGAGGGAAGACAGACGGGGAAACAGAGACAAAAGGATATACACCAACACCAACGTTGCAGCCAAACAACAGGGCTGCAAGCAACAGGATTTCAGCAGCTTCCAAAGACTTCCTCCCTTCAAGGTGGTCAGTTCATAAATTAGTTCTATAACCGGCATCAGGTGATGGAATATGTGACTATTTAAAGTGGAGGGGAATGGTCGGAATAACAAGGAACTACCAGCAAGGAATGAGTCCTTAACTTTTGCTGCACCAAAAAAAAGCATATACATTTAAAACCCAGAGTTTTACAAGGCAATGTGAACCTCCGATCCCACACCTGACGAAGGTCTCCCAAGGACGGGAGACACTAGTGATACTGTATGCCTTTGGAGTGTGGGAGGAAACCTACTCAAAGATAGGGAGAACATACAAACTCCTGGCAGATGCTATCCTTGGTGGGATTTGGACTCAGGACCCCAGCGCTGCAAGGCAACAACTAACTAAAAGGCGCACCATTCAACTAGTGACAACAGGTAGCTGCCATAGCTCTCCTTCCTGTCTCCCTCCCTACACTATGACCTCTGCACAGATTACTGAGCGTGACCACAACACTCTCCCATAAAAGTCAGTCCAAATGCTGTCAGCGTCTCAGGCAAAGCGGCACCACCACCACCAGTGGCACCACCACCACCGACACCAGCGGTAACACCACCACCAGCGGCACCACCACCGACCCCAGTGGAACCACCACAACCAGCGGCACCACCACCACCAGTGGTCACTACCATCACCGACATCAGCGGCACCACCACCGGTCATCGACACCACCACCACCAGCGGCACCCACACCACCGACACCAGTGGCACCACCACCATCAGCACCACAACCACCACCTGCACCACCAGTGACACCACCACCACCAGCGGCACCATCATCGGCACCCTCACCACCAGCGGCACCACCACCACCAGCGGCAACCACCATCACCAGCGGCAACCACCACCAGCGGCAACCACCACCATCATCAATATCTATAGAAAATAGAAAAAAAATGCAATTCAGAAGAAAAAAAAAATATTACACAAAAATAAATATGTATCAGTATTTGGTTTTAATTATTAAAAAAAAAAAAGGAATACACCAAGTAAAATTGAGACAGTGCAACATCTAAGGGGAGGATTTTCTGCGTCCAGCACCACCCTCTTCAGATAGAACAATGTATCTATTATTCTAGGAATGTTATTATAAATATTTATCTGCAAAATGATTCCATTTTGGATCACGGATAACTTCAGTTACTGTGAATGGTAAACTGTGATTAAATACAACAGCTCCCGCCTGATGACATAAAGTCAGCAAAATATGACGGCTGCTCTGCTGCTGCAGCTCCCTCCTCCCCCTCCTCCCGCTTGACACATTTTTAGCTTCGTCTTATATCTCATTCAAAACGCTTTCCTCCTGCTCGTGCTGTAAAGGGCCCGGCATGCCACCTGTCATTCCAACAGATGTGTGGAACAATGCTCTTTTCAGACGGCGCAGACAACAACTCCAAACCACGGCGCCCCGCACCAAACTAAGAAGGGGTTAGGATTTTTTTTTAAAGCAGTTTTATTATGTAGGTGATCAGTATGGATTGTAAATTTACACTGTGATGTCATACGATTGCGGAAAATAAACCCTAATAATATTAGAAAAAAAAAGATTTGAGAAATAAACGTCTTGATATTAAAAGCAAAATTGTGCAAAGATACATTGTTAATGATCAATCTGAGGATAGTGTCCGCCCTTACACGTACGCATGTTATCCGAGAACCATGAACAATTGACTACTACTACTTAAAGACGACAGCAACTTCTTATTTTCCTGAAAATAAGGCAGTGTCTTATGCTATTTTTGGATCCAAAAGAACCGCTAGGGCTTATTTTCGGGGGACGTCTTATTTGTATTGGTGTCAGTGATCGGGTCGTCCGTTAATGAAAAATGAATATTCACCACTTTCCCTGCCTAAAATCCCACCCACCCCTCTGTCGGCGTGTTATGCTTGCGGGGAGAGCACTGTATTTGTGGGTCCACTGGACCGAAGGTACCAATCACTTGCCTTGGGGAAGGAAATGGACCGGCTGCCTACAGCCATGGCCAAATGTTTTGAGAATGCTACAAATATTAATTTTTACAAAGTCTACTGCTTAAGTTTTTTTTAATGGCAATTTGCACATACTCCAGAATGTCATAAAGAGTGATCAGCTTAACAGCAATTACTTGCAAAGTCAATATTGGCTAAGAAAATGAACTTTAACCCCCAAAACAGATTTCAACATCATTGCATTCCTGCCTTAAAAGGAGCAGCTAACATTGTTTTAGTGATTGTTCCATTAACACAGGTGTGGGTGTTGATGAGGACAGGGCTGGCGATCAATCAGTCATGATTAAGTAAGAATGACACCACTGGACACTTTAAAAGGAGGCTGGTGCTTGGTATCATTGTTTCTCTTCAGTTAACCATGGTTATGTCTAAAGAAACACGTGCAGTCATCATTGCTCTGCACAAAAATGGCCTAACAGGGAAGAGTATCGCAGCTACAAACATTGCACCTCAGTCAACAATCTATTGCATCATCAAGAACTTCAAGGAGAGAGCTTCCATTGTTGCCAAAAAGGCTCCACGGCGCCCAAGAAGGACCAGCAAACGCCAGGACCGTATCTTAAAACTGTTTCAGCTGCGGGATGGGACTACCAGCAGTGGCGAGCTAGCTCAGCAATGGCAGCAGGCTGGTGTGAGGACTTCTGCACGCACTGTGAGGCGGAGACTGCTTGAGCAAGGCCTGGTTTCAAGGAGGGCAGCAAAGAAGCCACTTCTCTCCAGAAAAAACATCAGGGACCGACTGATATTCTGCAAAAGGTACAGGGAGTGGACTGCTGAGGACTGGGGGAAAGTCATTTTCTCAGATGAATCCCCTTTTCGATTGTTTGGGACATCTGGAAAACAGCTTATTAGGAGAAGAAGAGGTGAGCGCTAGCACCAGTCTTGTCTCATGCCAACTGTTAAGCATCCTGAAACCATTCATGTGTGGGGTTGCTTCTCAGCCAAGGGAATCGCACCACTCACAGTCTTACCTAAAAACACAGCCATGAATAAAGAATGGGACCAGAATGTCCTCCAAGAGCAACTTCTCCCAACTGTCCAAGAGCAGTTTGGCCCCAACAATGCCTTTTCCAGCATGATGGAGCACCTTGCCATAAAGCAAAGGTGATCACTAAATGGCTCATGGAAGAAAACAGAGATTTTGGGTCCATGGCCTGGAAACTCCCCAGATCTTAATCCCATTGAGAACTTGTGGGCAATCATCAAGAGACGGGTGGACAAACAAAAACCAACAAATTCCGGCAAAATGAAAGCATTGCTTATGCAAGAATGGACAGCGATCAGTCAGGATTTGGTCCAGAAGTTGATTGAGAGCATGCCAAGCACAATGCTGAGCCGTACATCACCAAGCACAATGCCGAGCCGTACATCACCAAGCACAATGCCGAGCCGTACATCACCAAGCACAATGCCGAGCCGTACATCACCAAGCACAATGCCGAGCCATACATCACCAAGCACAATGCTGAGCCGTACATCACCAAGCACAATGCCGAGCCGTACATCACCAAGCACAATGCCGAGCCGTACATCACCAAGCACAATGCTGAGCCATACATCACCAAGCACAATGCCGAGCCGTACATCACCAAGCACAATGCTGAGCCATACATCACCAAGCACAATGCTGAGCCGTACATCACCAAGCACAATGCCGAGCCGTACATCACCAAGCACAATGCCGAGCCGTACATCACCAAGCACAATGCTGAGCCATACATCACCAAGCACAATGCCGAGCCGTACATCACCAAGCACAATGCCGAGCCATACATCACCAAGCACAATGCTGAGCCGTACATCACCAAGCACAATGCCGAGCCGTACATCACCAAGCACAATGCCGAGCCGTACATCACCAAGCACAATGCTGAGCCATACATCACCAAGCACAATGCCGAGCCGTACATCACCAAGCACAATGCTGAGCCGTACATCACCAAGCACAATGCCGAGCCGTACATCACCAAGCACAATGCCGAGTCATATATTGTGGCGCCCTGGACTAGCCAGGTCGTCACAGATAACACACAAACACCCCACCCCCATTAGACAGGGACACCAGCCAAACACAAAACCCTTGTTGCCTCCCTCCAGTGTCTGAGGTCCACACCAGGTGGGGCGGAGCCAAGCGGTTGGCCCCACCCACCGAGGAGTGCACAGGCCTGGAGGCAGGAAAAGTGACAGTTCAGTGTTGGAGTTTGAAGTGAGAGGAGCAAGCACTTGGGTGTCTGGGTTTGTGGCCCAGGCACTGACAGCAAGGTTGGCAGTCGGTGGTGGCCGTCTGCAGGAGTGGTGGAGCAACGCGGAACCGTAGGACCGGGGTCGGGCGTTGGCCCGCCGGTACCGACCGGGGAGCGAAGTGAAGCCAGCACACACAGGCAGGGCCATCGGACTCCGACCAGGCTTGGAGCCGCCGACAATAGTCAAATCCGAATGTGACTGGAACCCCAGGGGTTTCCTAACAGCTAAAGTCCCGATTGAAGGCAACCGCCCACACCGTGAGGGTATACAGCTACCGCCTAAGGCTAGAGACCCAAGGGCCAGCGCCTGCGGGCAAACGGGATCCTCCGGTACCCATACACCGGGGAGCGGACTACCGTTGGGGATCCATAGTAGTCAACTGAGAACATCAAGGTGCAGGGAAAGACAGCCGCCATCACATGTCCGGGGAGAGAGACAGCAGCCGGCTGCGGGACCCGTCCATCCAGCCGTTTGGTTTACCGAGGACTTTGTACATTTCTTACTGAGTACACACACCCGTGCCATCCGGCACCTCACCAACCTTGCCTCCCCGTCACATTATCGGGCCCCGGGACCACCGACCCCTACCCACGGAGGGGGAAAACAACATCCCAGCTGCTCCCTACCATCGCTCCCGGGATCCCCGTCACCAGCAGCGGTGGTGCCTATCTTCACCACGACCCATGGGTGGCGTCACGGACTAAATCCCCCAAACCAACCACCCCTTTCACTCACGAGGAGGAGCGCCGCTCGAGTCTCCGGATCCGGCCCACCGCTCGAGCCACCGAGCAGTAGCCGCAGCAGCGCCGGACCCGAGCGTTAGCGAGAGCGCAGCAGCAGCGGCGTCCTCCCCGCCCGCGACAATATCACCAACCACAATGCTGAGGGTTGGACTGAGTGGTGTAAAGCCATCACCACTGGATTTTGGAGATGTGTTTTGTGCAGTGACGGATCGCACTGCTCTATCTGCATCTGATGGAGGAGTCTGGGTTTGGTGAATGGAGGACGCTGCCCCCCGACTGCATTGGACGTCTTCTGACACCTCTTATTTATGCTTCACGAGTCAATATGCGAGAACAAAATGACAAGAAAAAACAATTGTTGCATTTCCAGCAGTAATCGTATTTACGGAGATGAAGATGATGATGGAGAGATCTGCAGGAGCCAGCAGTGCTCGGATACAAGTGCTGCATCAAACGCTATTAAGCATGACGGCGCGATACATATTCCTGTAATGTTCCAAAGGTTAAGAGATGAAGCAGTAATCATAAAATCAGCAGCTGTTTGCTCCCGGGCCTGCCATCAATCACCGGCTGCAGCCGACAAGCTCCTCGACGCCATAGAAAGACGGGGTCCATGGACAGAAGAAGAGGACGGCACCAAGATGCACAGAAGAAGAGGACGGCACCAAGATGCACAGAAGAAGAGGACGGCACCGAGATGGACAGAAGAAGAGGACGGCACCGAGATGCACAGAAGAAGAGGACGGCACCGAGATGGACAGAAGAAGAGGACGGCACCGAGATGGACAAAAGAAGAGGACGGCACCGAGATGGACAGAAGAAGAGGACGGCACCGAGATGGACAAAAGAAGAGGACGGCACCGAGATGGACAAAAGAAGAGGACGGCACAGAGATGGACAGAAAAAGAGGACGGCACCGAGATGGACAGAAGAAGAGGACGGCACCGAGATGGACAGAAGAAGAGGACGGCACCGAGATGAACCACGGGGACTCCGGCCCGGCACTTCTCCGACCCTCCCCCCATCGACGACAATCTGAAAACCCACCCTGCCCAATATATTATTAAAACAACTATATTCCTCTAGAAACAGCGCCACACCAGTCCACAGGTTGTGTCAGGAACTGCAGGGAAGGGAATGGCGGTGAGATGCAATACCACGCATAACCTGTAGACAAGTGTGGCGCTGTTCATATTAGGACAAAGCCATGTTTTTTACTAATACCTGCCAAATACTCCAAAAACAAATCATAAAAACACTAATTCAGACTAATTCAGATAATATAATTAAAGATTTTGTCCATCTTGGATAGCGTTGTTTTTTCATGGATGCATTTATTTAGAGCAAGAAAATAGTTTATGCAATTCGGCTTCATTAGACATTTTGCGCGGTTTGCCTTTTATAGCCTCTTTGTTATGCACTGTCTACTGCTGGATGCAGAATGAGCTAACTGAGAATCCTTCAGTGAGCCCCGAGCATGGGTGTAAAATAAAATAATATACTTGTAAAAAAAAAAAAAAAAAAGTAGAGCTTAGGATATTTTAGGGCAGCGTGCTCGCTCAGTGGTTAGCACTGCAGTTTGGGGGGTCATGGGTTCGAATTCCACTAGGGACGACATTTGCAAGGAAACTATATGTTATCACTTTATTTGCAGGGGATTCCTCCAGGATAAAGCATTGAAGCATATAACATATGGGTTGACTACACGAGACCCCCCTTTTTGTTGCTGTAGCTAATCACCACTATCTGTGATAGCCGATGCGGTGTCAGATGAAAAAGAAAAGGCTGCAGCCAATCACCACCATCTGCAATGGCCGATGCTGTCTCTACCCTGATAAAAAATGAAAAAGCTGCAGCCAATCACCATCTGCAATGGCCGCCGCGGTGTAAGATTAAAAAGAAAAGGCTGCAGCCAGTCACCACCATCTGCAATGGCCGATGCCGTGTCTACCCTGATAAAAAATGAAAAAGCTGCAGCCAATCACCATCTGCAATGGCCGCCGCGGTGTAAGATTAAAAAGAAAAGGCTGCAGCCAATCACCACCATCTGCAATGGCCGACGCTTTCTCTACCCTGATAAAAAATGAAAAAGCTGCAGCCAATCACCATCTGCAATGGCCGCCGCGGTGTAAGATTAAAAAGAAAAGGCTGCAGCCAGTCACCACCATCTACAATGGCCGATGAGATGTCTGCCCTGATGAAAAATAAAAGGTTGCAGCCAATCACCACCATCTGCGATGGCCGGCACTGTATCTGCCCTGATGAAAAAGAAATGGCTGCAGCCAATCACAAGAAAGAAAAGGCTGCAGCCAATCACCACCATCTGCAATGGCCGTAACTGTGTCTGGCCTGATTAAAAAGAAAAGGCTGCAGCCAATTACAAGTAAGAAAACACATCAGCTAATCACCACCATCTGCGATGGTCGTCGCTATGTCTGCCGTTATGTAAGATAAAAGGCTGCAGGCAATCACCACTATCTGCAATGGGAGTCACTGTGTCTGCCCTGATGAAAAAGAAATGGCTGCAGCCAATCACAAGAAACAAAAGGCTGCAGCCAATCACCACCATCTGCAATGGCCAGAGCAGGGTCTGCTCTGATGAAAAAGAAAAGGCTGCAGCCAATCATCACAATCTGCAATGGCCGGTGTGGTATCAGATGAAGATTAAAAGGCTGCAGCCAATCACCACCATCTGCAATGGCCAGAGCCGTGTCTGCTCTGATGAAAAAGAAATGGCTGCAGCCAATCACCACTATCTGCAATGGGAGTCACTGTGTCTGCCCTGATGAAAAAGAAATGGCTGCAGCCAATCACAAGAAACAAAAGGCTGCAGCCAATCACCACCATCTGCAATGGCCAGAGCAGGGTCTGCTCTGATGAAAAAGAAAAGGCTGCAGCCAATCATCACAATCTGCAATGGCCGGTGTGGTATCAGATGAAGATTAAAAGGCTGCAGCCAATCACCACCATCTGCAATGGCCAGAGCCGTGTCTGCTCTGATGAAAAAGAAATGGCTGCAGCCAATCACAAGAAACTAAAGGCTGCAGCTAATCACCACCATCTGCAATGGCCAGAGCAGTGTCTGCTCTGATGAAAAAGAAAAGGCTGCAGCCAGTCACCACCATCTGCAATGGCCGGTGCGGTGTCTGCTCTGATGAAAAAGAAAAGGCTGCAGCCAATCACCATCATGTGCAATGGCCGGCGCGGTGTCCAAGATTAAATTTAAAACTGATTTACTAAACCGCGTAGGATGGATGATTCCGCGGAAGACGAATCCTGCTGATCCGTCACAACAAAGGGTTTTATTGTATCTGCCGAGCAACATCTATTCCTGACACAAGCCTAATAGATACATCGTAGAATAAATCATCGGCCGTTACCGGATCCTCCACGACTCTCAGTAACGGCCGACGGTTGACTGCAGCCTTTAATCAAGACGTTATGCCATATTCATCTATCACCTCCGTAAATGAGCAACCACAACCCGACGAAAAATGAGCTTTTTTTTCTCTTTATATACTTTATATCACCAATGGTGTCTGCGAGATACAATACCTGCCGAGCAAACGCTGCTCCATCAAGGAGAAGTATCTTGTATCCAGACAGAAAAGACTAACATTTTGGCTTTGTTCACACAGTGATCTTTTGCAGTATTTTATTTTTTCCTGCAGGAAAAATCTTCAGGTTCTGTTCAGACTACAAATTCTGACACTCCGCCTGATAACTTCTCTGATGTTTGTGATCAGCAGAAGCAGACTCAGGCATTGACCAACAGATTGGTAGTTCATAGGCAGGCTAGCAAGAGTTAATCTCTGCTGACCTGCTTGTTAGTCTCCTTTCATCACATGTTGTGGGGAAGCCAATCAAATTTGCTCTCCTCCCATATATGCTGGCTAGATCCTTCCTTCTATGCCAGCTATAGTTTATCTTAGCTGGTCTGGTGAGGTGTTGTGATGCAGACTATCTGGTGGTTGTAGGATAAAAACAGGAAAGAAGAAAGGGTTAACCATGCTGCCTAGCTTGTGGTTGTAGTGCTTAGTTACTGTGTGCGATTGTGTTGTCTTTTTGTTGCCGCCTTCCTGCTCTTGCTTTTCTCCTGAGTCTCTCATTGTCTATTCCTGTGTGTTTGCAGTGTGTTAGAGTTTTGGTTTTCCTCGGTCTATATCTGTCCTTAAGTTACACTCCTACCTCTGTCTTTCTTGGTGGGGGGGAATCAGATTAGTTCTGGTCAGAAGCATAGCCAGGAACGAGACTCGGGCATCTCCACCATTAGCGATAACCCTGAGGTTAGGGATAGCCTAAGAACCTCTAGATTAAGGGACACCATAGGCTCTCCTGTCCCTCCTTCCTATCCTACAGTCACAACGTGACAGCTGTGCCGTTGGTCAGAATTCTCACTAATCAGGAGCGCACCTCTTCCTCCCACAGGCAAGCAAGGTGCGCTCCTGATGATCAATTAAGTATATAGGAAAAAATATTGTGATGAAATTGCTTTTTCACAAGAAGCCACAAAGGAGCTGTCTGATCTGGATTAGGCCATATTGGAAGTCTTAACAGTTTTAGGTCCCACTCCATTAGCAGAAGTGATCCATGGCTTTGCCATTCAAATATTTTCATGGTCGGAACAAATATATGGCCAGAGGCGGCTTCACTCTACCATCTATGTTTTTATGAGAATATATACATTTCTGAAAATAAGGTTTCACAGCACTTATCATTGGATATAATGATCTTCGGGGCTGCAGCATGAGCTGTAAAGCCAGAGCTGTCAATCACAGTGACTCCACCCACGCGGAGCTGCTTCTGTGACTCCACACACGCGGAGCTGCTTCTGTAACTCCACCCACGCGGAGCTGCTTCTGTGACTCCACCCACGCGGAGCTGCTCAGCATTTTAAACAAGGACACCAGAGCACAGCTGTCTCGATACTACTCACAATATCAGGTTTTTCTTTGATGTGATACTCCCTGAGAACCTATTTAAGAATCCCAGGCAGCACCACATCTCGTTTTGACAGTCCACCTTCACTGTCACGGATGGAGCGTCAAAATGTGAGGTTTTCGTAATCAAATCAAATTCCACAGTGGGAAACACAGCAATTTTATCTAATGGGACTGGAAATAACTCAAATAGTCGTCACTATGCCGATAGCAAAGACCTGACAGCTTTCATTTTTTATTCAAGTGAAATTACGTAGAGGATGAATTCAGCTGTGGTCGGGAGAGAGGAGAAGACGCTGACAATCACTTCTGCTTCTACCGTGTCCATATCGGAAGGGAAGAGCAATAATGTGCCGGGGCGGCAACACGCAAGTCCAGAGAACCTCCACAATACCGGAGCCCAGAAGAGAGCCCGGCTCCTCACACTGAGACGCCTTTGTATCACCCGACACGACCACAAAGAGAAACTTCTGAACGTTTCCATTTGTCACTTGTTACAATTCAGGCAAATTTTACACTGAGTCACCAATTACCAGACCGGGAAATGTCACTTTAATCACAAAGGCACAAAATGTGTAGAAAAATTCTCTTTACAAATATCTGCTTCTATTCTGTCCATAAATCTGTCTAGATAAATGTAAATTAATGTCTATCTCACCAAAACATCGTACAACAATCTCATTATTATTCTCTTCAGATCAATCTACCTACAGATTTCATATTCATCTAACTCATATCCATCCATTTATCTACCTATCCATCTATCCATCTTATCTCTATCCCAGATCTATCCATCCATCAATTTATCTATTCCTTTATCCATCCATCTTATTCCTCCATCCATTCCTCTGTCCATCTATCCATTCCTCTGTCCATCTATCCATTCCTCCATCCATCCATTCCTCTATCCATCCATCCTTTCATCTATCCATCCCTCTATCCATCCATCCTTTCATCTATCGATTCATTCCTTTATCTATTCATCCATCTATCCATTCCTCTGTCCATCCATCTATCCATTCCTCTGTCCATCCATCTATCCATTCCTCTGTCCATCCATCTATCCATCCATCTATCCATTCCTCTGTCCATCCATCTATCCATTCCTCTGTCCATCCATCTATCCATTCCTCTGTCCATCCATCTATCCATTCCTCTGTCCATCCATCTATCCATTCCTCTGTCCATCCATCTATCCATTCCTCTGTCCATCCATCTATCCATTCCTCTGTCCATCCATCTATCCATTCCTCTGTCCATCCATCTATCCATTCCTCTGTCCATCCATCTATCCATTCCTCTGTCCATCCATCTATCCATTCCTCTGTCCATCCATCTATCCATTCCTCTGTCCATCCATCTATCCATTCCTCTGTCCATCCATCTATCCATTCCTCTGTCCATCCATCTATCCATTCCTCTGTCCATCCATCTATCCATTCCTCTGTCCATCCATCTATCCATTCCTCTGTCCATCCATCTATCCATTCCTCTGTCCATCCATCTATCCATTCCTCTGTCCATCCATCTATCCATTCCTCTGTCCATCCATCTATCCATTCCTCTGTCCATCCATCTATCCATTCCTCTCTCCATCCATCTATCCATTTCTCTATCCATCCATCTATCCATTCCTCTATCCATCCATCTATCCATTCCTCTGTCCATCCATCTATCCATTCCTCTGTCCATCCATCTATCCATTCCTCTGTCCATCCATCTATCCATTTCTCTATCCATCCATCTATCCATTCCTCTATCCATCCATCTATCCATTCCTCTGTCCATCCATCTATCCATTCCTCTGTCCATCCATCTATCCATCCATCTATCCATTCATCTATGCATCCATCTATCCATTCCTCTATCCATCCATCCATTCCTCTATCCATCCATCCATTCCTCTATCCATCCATCCATTCCTCTATCCATCCATCCATTCCTCTATCCATCCATCCATTCCTCTATCCATCCATCCATTCCTCTATCCATCCATCCATTCCTCTATCCATCCATCCATTCCTCTATCCATCCATCCATTCCTCTATCCATCCATCCATTCCTCTATCCATCCATCTATCCATTCCTCTGTCCATCCATCCCTTTATCATCCGTCTATCTATCCAACTATCTATCCATCCATCTATCCATTCATTCCTCTATCCATCCATCCGTCCATCTATCTATCCATCCATCCATACATTCCTCTGTCTATCTATCCAACTATCTATCCATCCTTTCATCTATCAATTAATTCCTTTATCTATTCATCCATCTATCCATTCCTCCATCCATCCATCCATCTAAATTAATCCATTTGTCCGTCTGGCTAGAATATTCTAGATGAATCTCACTCTATTTATCATGTATCTTTCCCTCTATCTCTCTGTACTGATCTATGAATTATTTATTTATCTAGAATGTCCGGATCTAAGCCTCCTGAATGTATCCATCACTGATACACATCAATCCATCTACCTAGATTAATCTATTTGTCAGTCTAGATCTCTCCATCTCTCTTAATTAATATCTGTCTGGCTTGAACCTCGTTGATCGATTTATCTCTGTTTCTAGATCTATGCATCATATATATTTATCTATCTAGAACGCATCTGTTTATATAATATGTATCTAGATTAATCAATTTGTCATCTTAAGATTGATTTGTTTACTTATTTACATTTATATCTTTCTTGCTAGAACTTTTTATATTAATCTCACTTTTTTCCCATTATATCTTTGTAGAAACGGTCTATCATATATTTATCCAATATGTAACTATTGTCCTATAGAATGGACTATATAGTATCTATATACCAGTTTTCCCCGTAAATAAACCCTAGCATGATTTCACTTATGGTTGAAATATAAGCCCTAGTAAAATAATCTATAGTTACAGCCAGGGCTGGCATTAGGGGGAGTCACACTGCACAATTTCTCAGGGACCCCACTCTCTTAGGGACCCCAGAAGTTGTATTCCGAGGATAAGATTGTTTAAAAGACCTTTGTTAACTTCAGTCATGTAACCAAAGGTCTCTTAATTGCAAGAGTCTAAAAGAACTGGACTGGAGACAGGCTGGTATACAGGACTTGTATTAGGGGAAGGGAGAGTAAGCTGGGCAATTTCACATGTCCCCCATTTTCATCAGGGCCCCAGTGTTCATATCCTGATGATAGGACTGCTTAAGGACCTTTGTAACAAGGCTGTCACCAATAGGTCTCTTAATTGCAGGAGTCTAAAGCTGAAGAGGAGACAGGCTGGTATGTATGTGCAGGATGGATGGATGGAGAGATGGATGGATGGAGAGATGGATGGATGGAGAGATGGATGGATGGAGAGATGGATGGATGGAGAGATGGATGGATGGAGAGATGGATGGATGGAGAGATGGATGGATGGAGAGATGGATGGATGGAGAGATGGATGGATGGAGAGATGGATGGATGGAGAGATGGATGGATGGAGAGATGGATGGATGGAGAGATGGATGGATGGAGAGATGGATGGATGGAGAGATGGATGGATGGAGAGATGGAGGGATGGATGGAGAGATGGAGGGATGGATGGAGAGATGGATGGATGGATGGAGAGATGGATGGATGGATGGAGAGATGGATGGATGGATGGAGAGATGGATGGATGGATGGAGAGATGGATGGATGGAGAGATGGATGGATGGAGAGATGGATGGATGGATGGATGGAGATGGATGGATGGAGATGGATGGATGGAGATGGATGGATGGAGAGATGGATGGATGGAGAGATGGATGGATGGAGAGATGGATGGATGGAGAGATGGATGGATGGAGAGATGGATGGATGGAGAGATGGATGGATGGAGAGATGGATGGATGGAGAGATGGATGGATGGAGAGATGGATGGATGGAGAGATGGATGGATGGATGGATGGAGAGATGGATGGATGGATGGAGAGATGGATGGATGGATGGATGGAGAGATGGATGGATGGATGGATGGATGGAGAGATGGATGGATGGAGAGATGGATGGATGGATGGAGAGATGGATGGATGGAGAGATGGATGGATGGATGGAGAGATGGATGGATGGATGGAGAGATGGATGGATGGATGGAGAGATGGATGGATGGATGGATGGAGAGATGGATGGATGGATGGACAGATGGATGGATGGATGGAGAGATGGATGGATGGATGTAGAGATGGATGGATGGATGGATGGATGGAGAGATGGATGGATGGAGAGATGGATGGATGGAGAGATGGATGGATGGAGAGATGGATGGATGGAGAGATGGATGGATGGAGAGATGGATGGATGGAGAGATGGATGGATGGAGAAATGGATGGATGGATGGATGGAGAGATGGATGGATGGAGAGATGGATGGATGGAGAGATGGATGGATGGAGAGATGGATGGATGGAGAAATGGATGGATGGATGGATGGATGGAGAGATGGATGGATGGAGAAATGGATGGATGGAGAAATGGATGGATGGATGGATGGAGAGATAGATGGATGGATGGATGGATGGATGGAGAAATGGATGGATGGATGGATGGATGGATGGATGGAGAGATGGATGGATGGAGAGATGGATGGATGGAGAGATGGATGGATGGAGAGATGGATGGATGGAGAGATGGATGGATGGAGAGATGGATGGATGGAGAGATGGATGGATGGAGAGATGGATGGATGGAGAGATGGATGGATGGAGAGATGGATGGATGGAGAGATGGATGGATGGAGAGATGGATGGATGGAGAGATGGATGGATGGAGAGATGGAGAGATGGATGGATGGAGAGATGGATGGATGGAGAGATGGATGGATGGAGAGATGGATGGATGGAGAGATGGATGGATGGATGGATGGATAGATAGAGAGAGATGGATGGAGAGAGAGATAGAGAGAGAGATAGAGAGATGAAGGCTGGATGAATGGATGTATGGATAGAAATAGAGAGAGATGGATGGAGAGATGGATGGATGGATGGATAGATAGAGAGAGAGATGGATGGAGAGATAGATAAACAGAGAGAGAGATAGAGAGAGAGATAGAGATGGATGGAGAGATGGATGGATGGAGAGATGGATGGATGGAGAGATGGATGGATGGATGGATGGATAGATAGAGAGAGATGGATGGAGAGAGAGATAGAGAGAGAGAGAGAGATAGAGAGATGAAGGCTGGATGAATGGATGTATGGATAGAAATAGAGAGAGATGGATGGAGAGATGGATGGATGGATGGATAGATAGAGAGAGAGATGGATGGAGAGATAGATAAACAGAGAGAGAGATAGAGATAGAGAGAGAGATAGAGATGGATGGAGAGATGGATGGATGGATGGATGGATGGATGAATGGATCGATGGATAGAGGGATAGAGAGAGATGGATGGAGAGATAGATAGAGAGATAGATATAGAGATGGATGGATGGATGGATGGATGGATAGAGAGAGATGGAGCAGATCTACAGTTTTGTCATATGAAAAGATATAATATAAAATGTACAAAAAAGGTCAGGGGTGTACTCAGTTTTGTGATATCCTGCACCTATCTATCTTGAGCACTATATATAAGATCTCTGAGTTTTGCAGTTGATTCTTGTGGATTCCTCTTCTTACCCTTCACTATCTATTTATTAAGGCATTTTTATTCTGCAGGGTATGGCGGTATATAGGCTTATTAGGGAATTGTCATTTTAGCAATTTCCTAATATTATGGGTCAGGTATTCAATATTGGAGTGAGGCCGTGATGAATCCGGGTCGTATACCGGGCGTTTCTCTGATAGCAGAATCTTAGAAGGAAATGGCGCTTCTTGCGCAGAAGTGACACTTTATGAAATGTATCAGTGACGCTCCGGGAGATGATTATTGTAGAACAGTGTAATATAGGAGACAGACTGGACAATGGCCCCCTGTAACAAAAGATTGTGAAACTAAGGAAATGATGACAACTTGACCGCTGCAGCCAATCACTGATCTCAATAGTCACATGCAGATGTCATCACTTCCGGTACAGGCGAGACTATGAAAGTGAAAATTCAAAAGAACAGTCAGGCTTTGCCAAATGGTAAAACGTCCTGAAAACCCCCATTAACAGTCTATGATGGCGGTACTTGGAAATTAGTCATGTTGTACGGACTCTATAAGGACGTATGATTTCTAAAAACTTTTATTTACGCACTATATGGCGGTATTATGTGGACTATATAGGTCACTATTATATTGTCACTTTATGGCAGTATTATGTGAACTGTATATAACATTGATATCTAGGTACTAGGTAAGAGGTGTATGGCAGTATTATATTCACGCTATATGGTAGTATTATGTAGACAGTATATGGCAGTATTACCGCCATATTGTATCCAGAAAATACTGTCATATACAGTTCACAAAATACTGTCATATACAGTTCACATAATACTGCCATATACCACCATGTAGTATCTAGAAAATACTGCAATATACAGCTCCCATAATACTGCCATATACCGCCATGTAGTACCTAAAAAGTACTTTCATGTACAGCTCACATAATACTGCCATATACCACCATGTAGTATCTAGAAAATACTGCAATATACAGCTCCCATAATACTGCCATATACCACCATGTAGTACCTAAAAAGTACTTTCATGTACAGCTCACATAATACTGCCATATACCACCATGTAGTATCTAGTAAATACTGTCATATATAGCTCACATAATAGTGCCATATACCACCAGGTTGTAAATATAAAATACTGTCATATATGGCTCACATAATACTGCCATATACCCTCATATAGCATCTAGTAAATACTGTCATATACAGCTCACATAATACTGCCTTATACCACCATGTAGTACCTAGAAATACTGTAATATACAGCTCACATAATACTGCTATATTTCACCATGTAGTATCGAAAAAATACTGTCATATACAGCTAACATAGTAGCGCCATATAGCACCAAGTTTAAACTGTCATATACAGTTCATATAATACTGCCGGAGTGTACCTATAAAATACTTTCATTTATGGCTCACATACAGCTGACATAATACTGCTATATACAACCATGTAGTGTCTAAAAATTACTGTCATATACAGCTCACATAATACCGCCATATACCAACATGTAGTATCCAGTAGATACTGTCATATACATCTTACAAAATACTGCCATTTACCACCATGTAGTATCTAGTAAATACTGTCATATACAGCTCACATAATACTGCCATATACCACCATGTAGTATCTAGTAAATACTGTCATCTAAAGCTCATATAATACCGTCATTTACCACTATGTAGTATCTAAAAATTACTGTAATATACAGCTCACATAATACTGCCATATACCACCATGTTGTATCTAGTGAATACTGTCATATATTCCTCACATAGTAGTGCCAATTAGGACCAAATTCATACTGTCATAATCAGCTCACATAATACTTCCTACATTACTAAGATTTTAAGTGGTCTGTATATGGCAGTATTAAATTATCACTATTTGGCAAAATTATGTGAGCTGTATGTGGCAGTATTATTTAGGCATTAAATGGTAGAATTATATAGGCTGTCTATGGCAATGCTATACCGTCACTATATGGCCATATAATGTGAACTATATATAGCAGTATTATCTTGGCACTATATAGCGGTATATGGTTGCATTATGTGTGCTACATATCACATCATCATCTTGGTGTTATAGGGTAGCATTCTCAGTGATGTATATAGCAGTATTAGAATGATGGTATATGACGGTATTATTTGGCCTGTATATGGCAGTATTATAGTAAAATACAGGCTAAGGAAAAAACAAACTCAGCAATATCCAGTGGGGGACGTCCTGCTTTGCTTGTTGAGTCAGATTTTCTATTACACCACTCCCGGCAGAAATCCTTCCAAAATTCCCAGACCCCATAATTAAATATTTAAAGGTATATAACGCTTTGCTGATTTATTTGGCGGGGACACAACTTCTATCCCGTAAGTAATTGTTCTGTGGCGCCCCAGGACCTGGTCGCCACAACAGCATTGCCCTCCCAAAGGGTTAATGCTGAGCCTGGAGGTAATTGGGAGGTCCATTGGCCAGTAAGTTTAACATCCAACGCAGTTCTCCCTCCGGCCAGCAGGGGGAGCTCTGAACCTGGAATTCCAGGGAGCATTCCTTAAGTCTGACCTGAGGGAGGAAGTAGTGTTCAGTCTGTAGAGAGAAGTGATAGCAAGCAGACGCAGAGTAGTGCTGTCCTGTGGATCTGGGGCCTAGAGCTGGAGCAGCTTGGCCCAGGGAAGCAGGAGTAGCAGAGAGGCAGAGAAGAGACTCGGACATCGGAGTCTGTGGCCACCAGGGCTTAAAATACTCCCTGGTAGCCGAATCCGAAGGGCAGGAGAGCTGCAAGCACCTGGCCCATAAACAGCCCGAAGGTACAGCTGCAGCATCAGGGCCCGGTGTGGACTCCAGCAGAAAAACACCAGAGAGAGGGCCTGCGCAGCCTGCTACAGAGGGGAAGGGACGTACCATCAGTCCCAGCAGCAAAGAGGGCCATTGCTGGATTCAGAGAAGCAGGGTCCTATAATAGTAAAGAAAAGAACAGGAGTAGGCCTCATACTCAGCTGGCCAAAAAGATCACACCAAGTACTTCCAGGCCGACCGGATCCCCATCACCACCTGTAACGGTCTCCCAGGACTGGACTGTTCTTAAAGTAAAAGAGGAGAAGGTAAAGAGACTGTTTGTGCCTGGTTCTTTCATTGCCTGTCGGCCCTGCACCGTGTTAGCCACACAACCCCATAGACTTTCACGAGCACTAACAGTGTCCCCGGGGCTCCGCTCCACCTGTGGGGAGCAGTACCATCATTGCTGCTATATCATCACCCCGGAGGCCCTACACAGCAGCGGCGGCTTAATAGCCGCATACCACAGGTGGCTTCACGAACACAAACTTTATTCTTCAAGCCACATATTCTACTGACACCCACCAGGGCCACGGAGCCGGGCCCAGCCACCACTGACTACCACCGGACTAGTCCGGCCCAGCACCGGGTGTCCCATAGCCCTGGGGTGGGCGAGTCAGTTCCACCACGACCTTCCTGTCTGGAGGCTTTTATCAGCATCCACCGTTCATTACGCCGATCCTCAAGTCACCGAACCACAGGTGATTAGAAGCCACTTTTCACCTCGGCTTGAAGCTCCAGATTTCCGAGCGGCGCGGTCCTAAGAAGTGTACACGCTAATTTAATGCTTATTAATTTGGCTCTTGAGTAAAATGCCTTCCAGAGGTAATCTCACAAATGTAATAGCAGAAAACAGTGTAAGTACCCGGCGCAGAACATCACTAATTGTACAAGAGGCACAATCAAAGTTTGGGGAACTTATGCAACTCAAGTGTTTAGTAACTCCTTATATGCCTCATATATCATACTTATATAACCTAACCATACAACATAAGACGTCAGTGATAGTGATGAGCGGGCACTACCATGCTCGGGTGCTCAGTACTCGTAACTAGTGATGAGCGGGCACTACCATGCTCGGGTGCTCTGTACTGGTAACTAGTGATGAGCGGGCACTACCATGCTCGGGTGCTCAGTACTCGTAACTAGTGATGAGCGGACACTACCATGCTCGGGTGCTCAGTACTCGTAACTAGTGATGAGCGGGCACTACCATGCTCGGGTGCTCAGTACTCGTAACTAGTGATGAGCGGGCACTACCATGCTCGGGTGCTCGGTACTCGTAACTAGTGATGAGCGGGCACTACCATGCTCAGGTGCTCGGTACTCGTAACTAGTGATGAGCGGGCACTACCATGCTCGGGTGCTCAGTACTCGTAACTAGTGATGAGCGGGCACTACCATGCTCAGGTGCTCAGTACTGGTAACTAGTGATGAGCGGGCACTACCATGCTCGGGTGCTCAGTACTGGTAACTAGAGATGAGTGGGCACTACCATGCTCGGGTGCTCAGTACTGGTAACTAGAGATGAGTGGGCACTACCATGCTCAGGTGCTCAGTACTGGTAACTAGTGATGAGCGGGCACTACCATGCTCAGGTGCTCAGTACTGGTAACTAGTGATGAGCGGGCACTACCATGCTCGGGTGCTCAGTACTGGTAACTAGTGATGAGCGGGCACTACCATGCTCAGGTGCTCAGTACTGGTAACTAGTGATGAGCGGACACTACCATGCTCAGGTGCTCTGTACTCGTAACTAGTGTTGAGCGGGCACTACCATGCTCGGGTGATCTGTACTCGTAACTAGTGATGAGCGAGCACTACCATGCTCGGGTGCTCTGTACTCGTAACTAGTGATGAGCAGGCACTACCATGCTTGGATGCTCAGTACTCGTAACTAGTGATGAGCGGGCACTACCATGCTCAGGTGCTCAGTACTGGTAACTAGTGATGAGCGGGCACTACCATGCTCGGGTGCTCAGTACTAGTAACTAGTGATGAGCGAGCACTACCATGCTCGGGTGCTCAGTACTGGTAACTAGTGATGAGCGAGCACTATCATGCTCGGGTGCTCTGTACTCGTAACTAGTGATGAGCGGGCACTATCATGCTCGGGTGCTCAGTACTGGTAACTAGTGATGAGCGGGCACTACCATGCTCGGGTGCTCAGTACTGGTAACTAGTGATGAGCGGGCACTATCATGCTCGGGTGCTCTGTACTCGTAACTAGTGATGAGCGGGCACTATCATGCTCGGGTGCTCAGTACTGGTAACTAGTGATGAGCGGGCACTACCATGCTCGGGTGCTCGGTACTCGTAACTAGTGATGAGTGGGCACTACCATGCTCAGGTGCTCGGTACTCGTAACTAGTGATGAGCGGGCACTACCATGCTCGGGTGCTCAGTACTCGTAACTAGTGATGAGCGGGCACTACCATGCTCAGGTGCTCAGTACTGGTAACTATTGATGAGCGGGCACTACCATGCTTGGGTGCTCAGTACTGGTAACTAGAGATGAGTGGGCACTACCATGCTCAGGTGCTCAGTACTGGTAACTAGTGATGAGCGGGCACTACCATGCTCAGGTGCTCAGTACTGGTAACTAGTGATGAGCGGGCACTACCATGCTCGGGTGCTCAGTACTAGTAACTAGTGATGAGCGAGCACTACCATGCTCGGGTGCTCAGTACTGGTAACTAGTGATGAGCGAGCACTACCATGCTCAGGTGCTCTGTACTCGTAACTAGTGATGAGCGGGCACTATCATGCTCGGGTGCTCTGTACTCGTAACTAGTGATGAGCGGACACTACCATGCTCGGGTGCTCAGTACTCGTAACTAGTGATGAGCGGGCACTACCATGCTCGGGTGCTCTGTACTGGTAACTAGTGATGAGCGGGCACTACCATGATCGGGTGCTCAGTACTCGTAACTAGTGATGAGCGGGCACTACCATGCTCGGGTGCTCTGTACTCGTAACTAGTGATGAGCGGGCACTACCATGCTCGGGTGCTCTGTACTCGTAACTAGTGATGAGCGGGCACTACCATGCTCGGGTGCTCTGTACTCGTAACTAGTGATGAGCGGGCACTACCATGCTCGGGTGCTCTGTACTCGTAACTAGTGATGAGCGAGCACTACCATGCTCGGGTGCTCAGTACTGGTAACTAGTGATGAGCGAGCACTACCATGCTCGGGTGCTCAGTACTCGTAACTAGTGATGAGCGGGCACTATCATGCTCGGGTGCTCTGTACTCGTAACTAGTGATGAGCGGGCACTATCATGCTCGGGTGCTCTGTACTCGTAACTAGTGATGAGCGGGCACTGCCATGCTCGGGTGCTCAGTACTGGTAACTAGTGATGAGCGGGCACTACCATGCTCGGGTGCTCAGTACTCGTAACTAGTGATGAGCGGGCACTACCATGCTCGGGTGCTCAGTACTGGTAACTAGTGATGAGCGGGCACTACCATGCTCGGGTGCTCAGTACTGGTAACTAGTGATGAGCGGGCACTACCATGCTCAGGTGCTCAGTACTGGTAACTAGTGATGAGCGGACACTACCATGCTCAGGTGCTCTGTACTCGTAACTAGTGTTGAGCGGGCACTACCATGCTCGGGTGATCTGTACTCGTAACTAGTGATGAGCGAGCACTACCATGCTCGGGTGCTCTGTACTCGTAACTAGTGATGAGCAGGCACTACCATGCTTGGATGCTCAGTACTCGTAACTAGTGATGAGCGGGCACTACCATGCTCAGGTGCTCAGTACTGGTAACTAGTGATGAGCGGGCACTACCATGCTCGGGTGCTCAGTACTAGTAACTAGTGATGAGTGAGCACTACCATGCTCGGGTGCTCAGTACTGGTAACTAGTGATGAGCGAGCACTATCATGCTCGGGTGCTCTGTACTCGTAACTAGTGATGAGCGGGCACTATCATGCTCGGGTGCTCAGTACTGGTAACTAGTGATGAGCGGGCACTACCATGCTCGGGTGCTCAGTACTGGTAACTAGTGATGAGCGGGCACTATCATGCTCGGGTGCTCTGTACTCGTAACTAGTGATGAGCGGGCACTATCATGCTCGGGTGCTCAGTACTGGTAACTAGTGATGAGCGGGCACTACCATGCTCGGGTGCTCGGTACTCGTAACTAGTGATGAGTGGGCACTACCATGCTCAGGTGCTCGGTACTCGTAACTAGTGATGAGCGGGCACTACCATGCTCGGGTGCTCAGTACTCGTAACTAGTGATGAGCGGGCACTACCATGCTCAGGTGCTCAGTACTGGTAACTATTGATGAGCGGGCACTACCATGCTTGGGTGCTCAGTACTGGTAACTAGAGATGAGTGGGCACTACCATGCTCGGGTGCTCAGTACTGGTAACTAGAGATGAGTGGGCACTACCATGCTCAGGTGCTCAGTACTGGTAACTAGTGATGAGCGGGCACTACCATGCTCAGGTGCTCAGTACTGGTAACTAGTGATGAGCGGGCACTACCATGCTCGGGTGCTCAGTACTAGTAACTAGTGATGAGCGAGCACTACCATGCTTGGGTGCTCAGTACTGGTAACTAGAGATGAGTGGGCACTACCATGCTCGGGTGCTCAGTACTGGTAACTAGAGATGAGTGGGCACTACCATGCTCAGGTGCTCAGTACTGGTAACTAGTGATGAGCGGGCACTACCATGCTCAGGTGCTCAGTACTGGTAACTAGTGATGAGCGGGCACTACCATGCTCGGGTGCTCAGTACTGGTAACTAGTGATGAGCGAGCACTACCATGCTCAGGTGCTCTGTACTCGTAACTAGTGATGAGCGGGCACTATCATGCTCGGGTGCTCTGTACTCGTAACTAGTGATGAGCGGACACTACCATGCTCGGGTGCTCAGTACTCGTAACTAGTGATGAGCGGGCACTACCATGCTCGGGTGCTCTGTACTGGTAACTAGTGATGAGCGGGCACTACCATGATCGGGTGCTCAGTACTCGTAACTAGTGATGAGCGGGCACTACCATGCTCGGGTGCTCTGTACTCGTAACTAGTGATGAGCGGGCACTACCATGCTCGGGTGCTCTGTACTCGTAACTAGTGATGAGCGGGCACTACCATGCTCGGGTGCTCTGTACTCGTAACTAGTGATGAGCGGGCACTACCATGCTCGGGTGCTCTGTACTCGTAACTAGTGATGAGCGAGCACTACCATGCTCGGGTGCTCAGTACTGGTAACTAGTGATGAGCGAGCACTACCATGCTCGGGTGCTCAGTACTCGTAACTAGTGATGAGCGGGCACTATCATGCTCGGGTGCTCTGTACTCGTAACTAGTGATGAGCGGGCACTATCATGCTCGGGTGCTCTGTACTCGTAACTAGTGATGAGCGGGCACTGCCATGCTCGGGTGCTCAGTACTGGTAACTAGTGATGAGCGGGCACTACCATGCTCGGGTGCTCAGTACTCGTAACTAGTGATGAGCGGGCACTACCATGCTCGGGTGCTCTGTACTGGTAACTAGTGATGAGCGGGCACTACCATGCTCGGGTGCTCTGTACTCGTAACTAGTGATGAGCGGGCACTACCATGCTCGGGTGCTCTGTACTCGTAACTAGTGATGAGCGGGCACTACCATGCTCGGGTGCTCTGTACTCGTAACTAGTGATGTCAGTGATTTTGTTACTCACGTTATGTGAAAAAATAGAACTAAACTTCTTGATAAATGTGGGCTTCTGCCTTTAAAGATCATCAATAACTATCACATTTAAAAAATAGACCAGTCCTGTATAGGATTAGAAAAATCAGGGAAGCGAGCTCCAAAGGCTATGTTCACATGGAGATTTTTGTAGCAGATCCTTTCCAAAAATCTTCCTCATGTTTAGCAGATCCTTTCCTAAATACTCATTTGTAGCAGATCCTTTCCAAAGTGCTCCAGAAAATAACACTTAAAAATGAAAAGTGTAAAAACACTGAGTATTGGAGGACCCAGGGGCATAACAAATCGCTCTCACAGGGATCGTAACCGCGACCAGGCCCTGCTTCAGCTAGATGTGCATCAGAGGCTGCACATCCAGCTGAAATGCATTGTGGTGCAGAGACCCATCGCGGTGCCTTTACTATGATCAGGGCCACCATCATGGCATGACAACCATGACTGGTGTATGGGGCCCGGTGAAGAGGGGGGTCCAGCCGAGCCTGGGGTAATTACTTAGCTTTATTCCTCCTTTTCACCGGGTTCCAGTCACAGCAGTAGCAGAGAGACCGGGCGCGTTATCATGCAGCCCTGCGTGCAGCAGCGTGATGAGGTCATCACTCTGTGACCTCATCACACTGCTGCAGGAAATGCTGAGCCGTGGAGGAGGCAAGGACGTGGCGTCCGTAGGGGAAAGGTTTAGAGCTCCGTGAGCTGAAGATTGTCCGAGGATGGGGGGACCTATGTACCAGGATGGGGGACAGATTTACCAGGAAGAAACCCAGGATGGGGGACATTATTATTATTATTATTATTATTATTATTATTATTATTTATTATTATAGCGCCATTTATTCCATGGCGCTTTACAAGTGAAAGAGGGTATACGTACAACAATCATTAACAGTACAAGACAGACTGGTATAGGAGGAGAGGACCCTGCCCGCGAGGGCTCACAGTCTATGTAATGGGGTGGGGGAACTCGTATGTCTTTATAGGATTTAGAATGCTAAATGTATGCATACATATACATACATCTGACCAACGTGAGGGGGGGGGGGGGGCCAGGTCCAAATTTTACACCACAGTCCATCAAACTCTAGTTACACCACTTGATATGGACTGGTCGAGGTTTCTTCAGAAAAACAAACTTTTCAAAAACTCATCATACAGGAGCATTTTCCAAAGCTGTTTCTGCTTGAAAATCTTAACAGTTGAATAGTCATCTAAAGTGGGAAGATAATTTAATAAAACAATGATATAAAATCATATTTTATGTAATAAACATATCCTCTTTGTAATCGTGATTGCTTGTGAAATCGCTCGCCTTTGCAGCTGCTTTCAACAAGTGGATGTGCTGCCAACATTATTACGTAATCATAAAAGATAGGATCAATTGCAGGTGAGTGACTTAATACTGATTTATTTGCTCGTTGTACACTTGCACAATACAGAAAATGTGATGCAGTGACTACTTACAGATAGTATGGACGGAAAGTAGTCAGTAAAGCCGGGGTCTGGTAACAGGAGGACATATAAGATCACAACGAGTAAACAGAGGCGTAGCCAGATCAAAATCTGAGGGTGAGAATACCAGGAGAGCACATAAGTTCAGGGAGAAAACAGACGTGGTCAGGTCAAAATCCGAGGGTAGAAATACCAGGAGAGCACGTAATAAGTTCAGGGAGAATACGGAGATGTGGTCAGGTCACAATCCGAGGGTCAGAATGCCAGGAGAGCACATAATAAGTTGAGGGAGAAAACAGACGTGGTCAGGTCATAATCCAAGGGTGAGAATACCAGGAGAGCACGTGATAAGTTCAGGGAGCAAACAGACGCGGTCTGGTCACAATTCGAGGGTCAGAATACCAGGAGAGCATGTAATAAGTTCAGGGAGAAAACAGATGTGGTCAGGTCAAAATCTGAGGGTGAGAATACCAGGAGAGCATGTAGTAAGTTCAGGGAGAAAACAGAGACGTGGTCAGGTAACGGTCTGAGGTCAAAAGCCAGGAGGTCACGACAGGATCAGGGAGCGGGCAGAGAGGAGTCAAATAACAGTCCGGGGTCAGAAAACCAAGATCAGAACACTTAGGGGTACTTTGCACGCTGCGACATCGCAGGCCGATGCTGCGATGCCGAGCGCGATAGTACCCGCCCCCGTCGCAGCAGCGATTTCCTTGTGATAGCTGCCGTAGCGAACATTATCGCTACGGCAGCTTCACATGGACTCACCTGTCCTGCGACCGTCGCTCTGGCCGGCGACCCGCCTCCTTGTTAAGGGGGCGGGTCGTGCGGCGTCATAGCGACGTCACACGCCAGGCGGCCAATCGGAGCGGAGGGGCGGAGATGAGTGGGATGTAAACATCCCGCCCACCTCCTTCCTTCCGCATATCCTACGGAAGCCGCAGTGACACCGGTAGGAGATGTTCCTCGCTCCTGCGGCTTCACACACAGCGATGTGTGCTGCCGCAGGAGCGAGGAACAACATCGGACTGTCGCGTCAGCGTAATCATGGATTACGCCGACGCTGCACGGATGATACGATTACGACGCTTTTGCGCTCGTTAATCGTATCATCGAGCCTTTAAACACTACGATGTCTCATGCGATGCCGAAAGTGCGTCATTTTTAATTTCACCCTACCGACATCGCACCTGCGATGTCGTAGTGTGCAAAGCCCGCCTAACAGAGACACAAGCCAACAGCACAACTGCAGAACCAGAAAATACAACTGGCAAGGTTCTGGTACAGCATGCTCAGTAAAGAAGCCTGAGAAATTACCAGGAAGGTGGAACACCTGAGTAATCAGCACCAACAAGGAACTCTGCTCTGTCAATCAAGCTGCTAGCTCAGTAACTCAGGAAAGTGCCGCAGAACATCTCCAAAGGCAAGATGCTCTGCACACAAGAATCATATCATTGCCAGGTCTGAAATCGCAGCAGAGCATCTTCTAGTCTGAAAGATGCTCCGCGCACAGCGGGATCGTGACAGAAATCTTTTGTCACCAGGTAAAAAGTGTGCTATTTTTGCTCCTATTTTATTCAGGCTACTTCCCAGAGTATTTTTTTTTTTTTTTTTGTTTTTGTTACAATCCACCAAACGGTTCCAGAGATACGGATCTTTTTATCTATTGCTAATTTTTTGGTTTCTGGTCTTGACCAATAGGGCGTAGCTCACAGTGTAATTATATATAGTAGACTAAAGACACGCCCCAGAGGATCCTATGAGCCACGCCCCAGAGGAGTCTGCAAGCATAAAAATTAGCACAGGAATAAAAAGGACAATATCTTTGCATTTTTAAGAAACAAAAATACAAAATTAATCAAAATATCACTTTGGGAATCTAGAAATCAAAGCCGCATCATGCGGTTGTTCATAAAAGCAGACACAAAGAAAAAGATATGATCAAATTGTAAATACTAATTCTAAGAATACAAAACATAAGGATCGTGACAATCACTGTTGATGCGTGTACATGCTACTTCTGGCTTTACTTACAAGACGGAACTTATAAAAAATACCCCCCATCCCCACAGGTCTACTAATGAATTGAGCAGTGTAAAAGACCCTAAGGCAAGTATAGGGGGGATGTGACAGGGGCTAAATAAGCACTTAATAGGCAGCCGGCGATTTGCATAATCCGAAGCTTTACTGCATTGGAGAGAAACATACGCGACATGTCTCTTGGCAAAGATGCTTTACATCTTAAAATTAGCAAATCGAAAGATCTGTTTCTGCGCTGACACCATATTAATGGCAAATAAATGCTGGCAGACGATCAATAAGTCAGTGCTGCAATCTGCAATCTGACGAAAACAGAAGCGCAATCTCAAACAATATAATCATTTTTCAAAAACAATTTAAAAAAAAAAAGTTCTGAAAAGTTCCGGAATGGGCCAAGTCCCCGTTAGTGACCGGGCTCGGGATCTCTGGATGTGAATTAATACTGGTCCTGTAGCCTTTCTAATGTCCACATGTTTTGCCAAAACCATAAAAACAGAAGTGGATCCAGTTTTTTTTATATTATTGCTAAAATTGCCAACTGCACCAGTAGCAATAAGAGGATTCCTCAACTTTTTGTCACGCTAGGTACGAGGAAATACCAAACGAGCGGCGAAGGGAAAGGGAAACCCTGTGTCTAAGGAAGGGGAAGAAGGTGACCACTGACCAAATCTACTGCTAGTCCCTGGGGTCCCTCACCACCCTATGTAGGTTCCGCACCTTTGTGCCAAGCTGGATACCTGACACTAGGCACCCCCAGTGCTGGACCCTAAATAGGGAACAGGTGGGATGAGCTCTTCGTCAACCACACTAAACACTATAGAAGACACAAGGAGGACACACGGGGAAAATAAATGAACTACTTATCCACAGATGACTCAGGTAGAAGTTCTGCAAAGCTTCAGCAACGATACTACAGATGAGAGCAAGCCACCTGCTTGCAGCAAGAGCTAGAATGAACTGAAAAATATCATCAACACCAGTCCAGGGAAGGAAGGAGTATTTAAGCACCAAGATAATACTGATGATCAGCAGCTGGGTGGAAAGTGAGCTCCTGCTGGGTCCAAAAAAGAAACACGAAAATCCACCAAGGAATACTGACAGCAGTAACTATGGAAATTCAGGTAGCATTCTTCGCACCCAAACACTGTGACCTTCTATTGTCAGAAACCACATGACTGTCTGTCACCCGTGACACTTTTTGTTTTAAAGGGAACTTGTGCAATTCATTCTGCCCGAACTATAGGTACCATGAATCAGATAATAACTGCGTTACTGCAGCAGAGTAGGATTTATTCTGAAAAGTTGCGGTATTTCAAATAAACATACTTTGAAAAGCCGGCCGGGGACTATGTATTTTGTATGGCTAGTCCAAGAGGCAGGCCTAGTCAGCTTCTCCCCACCCACTCCCCTAGACTGACAGGGAAGTGGGTGGGAAAATGTGCACGAATCTCACAGATCTCATCACAACTCCCTTTAAAACTTCACCTTTACCCAAACTAAACTGGCCACATATCGCTTCACCCTACATCTTTGCCAAAAACATGAACATTTGCTCAATGAACAAATTGCCCAGATCATTGGTCAAAAGATAGAAAAGTTTGGACTAATTTTGAAACTTTAATTTCAAGGTCCCTGTGAAAAGTTGGAAAAGTTTGGACTAGTTTATATCCTTTCATTTCCAGGTGCCTCCATCAGAAACTGAACTTCCCAAAATTTCGAGAAAATACACCCAATCCATGCCAATTTTTATAGTTCTTCATCACTTTCAAGGTGAGCAACACTATCTTTAAGGAATCTTAATATTCATTATTGGGGTACGTTAACGCCAAGAATTTTTGAAGCAGACAAATCTGCCATGGAGAAATCCACGTCAAGAAAGAATTCTTCAAAAATGAGGGGTTTTTTTAGTGTAAATTCACGGCACTTTTTTTTTGTCGATTTTGAATCAATTCCAATAATCTTTGATTTGAATGTCGGAATGGAACTGCTTCAAAATCCTTGTAAAAAAACCCCTTTGCATTAATATACCCTGGAAGAGTTTTCTTTATGAGGTTTTGGGAATGTTTTTGAAGCTTTTTCTTTTTCACACAGCTTTTGGCAGACTTGACAGGTTACCTGTTTATTGCCTCAATTGTGTTTCCAAAACCTCAATAGAAAAAAATGTTCAAAACGTTTAGTGTGGATTAATAATTGAAATAAATAGAAAGAGCATTCAAGGAGTATTTGAAGCAGTTTCTGATGTGGATCTGGTTTTAAGTCCACTCCAAACCCTTAGAGAAATAGAAGTTACCCTGTAAAAGAGAAGACAAAAAGTTGACTTACTTAGACAACCCCATTGAGTTTCCCATATGCAGGACTGAAGATCAAACGAGGAGACTTGTCAAGACTTGCCTATCCGTACAACACCATGAACCATACCTTGAAGAGGGTATCCACTACTTCTAAACTGATAGCCTATCCTTAGGATAGAACATCAATGTCTGATTGGCCGGGGCCTGACACCCGGCACCCCCGTTGATCAGCTTTTCTCAGTGCAGACGGCGGCAGGAAATGCTCCAGAGTTGCACCATCTTCTGATAGCGACCCGGGTACTGCACATCCACCTCCTATTGATTTGAATAGGAGGTGGATGTGCAGTACCCAGCCGTGATTGTTATCAGAAGAAGGGGCAGCTCCGGAATGGACCATTACCGTCCACCTGCTACCACCACCGGCACTGAAAACAGCTGATCAGAGGGGGTGCCGGGTGTTGGACTCCAGTCGATCAGACATTGATGACAGACCATCAATGTAAAAGTAGCGGACAAACTCTTTAAGTTAAGGGCCATAGTCAGGAACCTCAAAAAAGTGCCGGTTAAATATCTACTAAAAGTACAACTGTTGAATCATCTCAATACGAAGTTTGGACAATACCATAAATGTCAACATCAAGACTCCTAAATAATCTATATCATATCACTGTTATATTAATACAAACTCCAATAGGCTCCAATTTCCAAAACAATTCACAAAATCATGACTTCTTACCCCATATAATAAGCCGATATTCAAAATGATCTCCAACTGTAGAAAGTTCAAAATGGCCGTCAACAAAAACAATTAGATTTCCGAGAGACAAAGTTTTCATGCAACACCAAGAGAGAAATCTGGAAGCAGCAAACACTGATTCTCAAACTTCATAACTAGTTTATCATGCGTCAGGTGATCCATACGAAACAGAAAATGAACCAATAAACAGTCTCCAGAAATGATGACTACCAGTTAATCGGACGTATACCCAAGAACCACTTTTATATGGACATTAATATGAGGAAGATAAAATAATTTATGGGTCATACTTTGAGCTGCATCGGAACTTGAGACTCAACAATTAACCATCCCAATAATATACTGTTAGCTCTCGCGATGAGTGATGGATCCCAAATGAGAACGTTGTGGCCTACATCAACATAGGCCTAAATTCTTCGTAGATAAAACCCAATAAAAATGAGTCTGGAAACTCCTTAAAAATGAAGACTGTCTTCCAGATAAAGTACAAAGATATGTAAAGCATGTTACTCTATGACAGTTCTGTCGCGTGTCTGGAGAGGAACCACCAATTAGATATTCCAGGATTATGAGTCATTGTTTGGACAGGGAGAAGATAATGAACCTTCTGCTACCAGAATGTGACTCATAAGTGAACACAAAAATAAGCGTCAATATTTAGCCTTCGAGGGTCTTCGCTCCGTTTGGGCTGACCTATATTTATGTGTGAATATTTGGAGTCTGCACACTGTAATGGCGTGATGCAAAACAGCATAGCACGGGGAATGTGTGGACAGCTTCCAAATTAAAAAATAAAAAATATAGCTCACTTGTTTGAACATAGTCGCGAAGCCGGAGCAGATGGTTGTATGGATTGGGTTAAGTCTACCGTCTACTAGGCTGCATGGCAGAATGTCAACATGTTTCCACGGCATTGCATGCTGGGTAGTTTTCTTCAGCACCTGACATTAAACTGCTTCCTCCGGATGAAACCAGGTTGAATGTTTTTTTTGTTTTGATAAGAGTTTTTTCTATGAATTTGGGTTGAACATAAAAAAAAACTGTTCAATTGCAGTAATTAGAGAAAAGTCTACAGAATGAGTTTCGAAGACTATAGCTAATTTTCCTGTGCCCTGACAAATATATTAAGTATTCTGGAAGTATAGGAAGCTGAAACAGGAATAGAAAGGCCTAAAATAAAACCAAAAACATTTCCTAAAAAGGAAAGCAAAAAAGACCTAAAGGCCTAAAATAAAATAAAAAAGGTCCTAAAAGTCTAAAGCAAAACAAAAAAAGGCCTAAAATAAAAATTAAAAAAAGGTCCTAGAGGCCTAATTTGAAAGAAAAATAACCTAAAGGCTTAATATAAAATGCAAAAAGAGACCTAAAGGCCTAAAGTAAAACAATAAGAGCTAAAGGCTATAAAGAAACACAAAAAGGTCCTAAAAGGTCTAAAATAAGAGAAAAAAGGTCCTAAAGGCCTATTACAAAACAATACAAAAAGAGGCCTAAAGTGGAAAAAAACCCCTAAAGGTTTAACATAAAAGAAAAAGGTCCTAAAGGCTTAATATAAAACAATACAAAAAGAGACCTAAGGGCCTAAAGTAAAACGAAGAGCTAAAGGCCTAAAAAATAGAAAAAGGTCCTAAAGGCCCAATATAAAACAATACAAAGAGAGACCTAAAGGCCTAAATTAAAACAAAAAGACCTAAAAGCCGAAAACAAATACAAAATCGGTCCTAATGGTCTAAAGTAAAATAAAATAATCCTAAAGGCCTAATATAAAACAAAAAAAAAAGAAGAGACCAAATGGCTTACTAATACCTAAAGGCCTAAAATAAGGCAAAAAGATCCTAAAGGCTTAAAATAAAACAATGCCAACAAAAGACCTAATGGCTTAGGTTATATTCACACGTTGCATTTTTGCTGCATTTTTTGCAGTGGGTTTTCTTTATGGGTTTTATGCAAATTAAAAGCTATAAGACTCCAGAAAGCTCATTTACAACATTGCTTTTTTTCCCCTGACTGAAATGGAAAACTTCTGCCTTTTTGAAAAAAGCAGCATGTCAATTTTTTTTAGGGTTTTTGCAGCGTTTTTTCACTATTGAAAGCAATGAGAAAGTGCAAAAAGGCAAAAGTTGGATTCTTGCTGCTTTTGTTGTGAATGAAACTAACTTTATTTAAACACGTATTGTACACATATGACACCGCATTAACGCAGCCAAAAATTGCAGCAACATCTGCTTGTTGGAAGCAACTTTTGTACTGCCTAGAAAGCAGGTTTTGGTTGTAGAAAAAAATTCAGCAAAAACGCAAAGTGTGACCAAAGCATTAACATAAAACAATTTATGGAGAAATGTTGCTGAATTTGCAGAAATTATGGCAGAAAAACACACTGAAATCCGCATGTGTTTTTTGGTGCCTTTTTAATGTTTTTTTGGTGCCTTTTGTTAAAGCAATGCATGGAAAAGCTTAAAAAAAAAAAAGCAGGAAAAAAAATGCACAAAGAATTGAAATGCTGCAGATTTTTTTTCTACACCTAAAACTGCAAAGAAAAAGAAGCAACATGCGCACATCATTTCAGAATTCTCATAGAATTTGCTGGGATAAAGATAGGCATGCAGATTTTGGCAACAAACTGCACGATAAACTGCACCATATCTGCCACAAAACTCACGCACAG